>NC_084757.1:39338142-39403142 GCF_033978785.1 Entelurus aequoreus
GTGGGGTATTGTGAAAAGGAAGATGCAGAATGCCAGAGCCAAAAAGGCAGAAGAGTTGAAGGCCACTATCAGAGCAACCTGGGCTCTCATAACACCTGAGCAGTGCCAGAAACTCATGGACTCCATGCCACGCCGCATTAACGCAGTAATTGAGGCAAAAGGAGCTCCAACCAAGTATTGAGTATTGTACATGCTCATATTTTTCATTTTCATACTTTTCAGTTGGCCAACATTTCTAAAAATCCCTTTTTTGTATTAGCCTTAAGTAATATTCTAATTTTGTGACACACGGAATTTTGGATTTTCATTTGTTGCCACTTCAAATCATCAAAATTAAATGAAATAAACATTTGAATGCATCAGTCTGTGTGCAATGAATAAATATAATGTACAAGTTACACCTTTTGAATGCAATTACTGAAATAAATCAAGTTTTTCAAAATATTCTAATTTACTGGCTTTTACCTGTATGTATATATATATATATATATATATATATATATATATATATATATATATATATATATATATATATATATATATATATATATATATATATATATATATATATATATATATATATATATATATATACTGTATGTAATAAATTCACTCCGCATCCATTACAAGAATGTCACCACATCTGCCCCCTTCCCAAGGTTTCTTTTTTTCCCCAGCTAGGACTTTTGGAGTTTTTCCTTGCCCGAATGTGGGTTCAGATCAGTGGACATCGTCATGGTTTGTGAAGCCTTTTGAGGTGCTTGTGATTAAGGGCTGTACAAATAAATTGTGATTGATTAATAAGTAACACTGCTTTTCGTGCTTTTTTTGTGAGTTTCCCAAAAGAAGCAACAGGCTCAATGAGGGGTGTTAGGAAACTTTTCTGACTTGAAATGGTTCCCTACCTGCTTTACGTGGTAGAAGCTCTTCAGTTCCAGCAGGTTGACTGGCAGGCTGTTGTCGTGCACTCTCTCCAAGCATCTTTCAAACAGTGCCTAGTGGAGAAAGTGTTACATCCTTCCAATGGTTCAATCCAATGTTCCTTCTGCACCTTCTTACCAGTCCTTTGAGTAAATGTGACTCCCTTTTGCTGGCAACACAAACAACATCAGGCCATACATAGCCACTACTTTCAAATGAACAATTGTGTCACTCCTCTTTGGAGGAAGCAGCATACCTGCTGAGCAGCTGGTGGATGTATTCCACGTTGCACTGAAGAATAAATTCTGGGCTGAGAACAAAAGCAAAGATCAACCCAACTGTAAAGCCAGTGCCGATGCCTCTGTTACGTCGTTTGATGGACGGGGAATGTCACCTGAGCACTGTCGGGATGCATTCCACGGCCAGGAGCCTGACAAACAGAAGATACGCCAGACAGCCTTTGGACTCTGCTAGCTGACTTTTGTCCATCTGGATGTTTCTCTGCTTTGTGCTGAAGAAGAGGAGCTCTGTGATGGACTGATTGATGGCATCTAAAGTGACCTGGAGGAGGACATGGTGTGATCACTCTTTCTCCTGCCTTGTGTTATCTGGTGTGTATCTCACCAGGATGTGTGACGCAAAGAGCCACAAGGGGGAGTCTCTTTGTGGAGTCAGTTCAGCTTCAAGTAAAGGTTCCCTGAGGCTCCTAATGCAGCTGCATCAACAAATCATCATTGTCAGCTTGGCAAAGGATGTTTCAAATACAAACATTTATTTCATTGTATTATAACTACATTAAATATAAAGCCTCTACAAAAATAAAAGCATATAAAACAAACGTCCCGATCCGATATTAGCAAAAAACCAAAATGCATGTCAAGTTTGTGATCCAAGCAGCCCTGCAGCGTGTTTACTTGTGCAAAGCTGGATCCACATTTACTCCAATAAGCACACAACTTTGGTCTGTTCTTGTATTTTAGTTAAGTCATTTACATGAAGGTGAACGTTGTAGGCAGCAGATACACAGCAGCCAAGCAAAACATACCACACAAGCAAGATGTACATAATTAGTATGTTTTTAAACAATATTGCAGTCTCAAACACGACATTTGTCATCACAAACAAGTAAGTCAAGTATCCAGTAACAAACATGTCTGCTTCAAATTCATTATTTTAACCCTCACACTTCAACTTAAAGACAGCATAAATCCATTCATACCTACCTTTGTTTTTTGTTTGACTCATTTCAATTGATCAAACCTTTTCAGACATTCCGCACTACAAAATAGCAAAAGTATGTATGATTCGTACTGATATCGTGTGGGATCTATATCGGTATTGTATCAGTAGTGAAAAAAGAACAGCCCTAAAAACAAACACCTGAGTGAAAAGTGTCACTTACAGTAGTCACCTAATGTAGTTGTAGTGAAACTTACAAGTTGAGCAGTTCCAGCTTCATCTCTTGGTGATTGCCACCATTGCTCCTCACCTCCTCCAGGAAGGGTTTAGTGAAAGAGGTGAAGGCGGTGCAACAGCGGCAAACACCAAACTCATCATCCGCCTCTTGCTGCTCGCTGTACGGCACCGGCAGCCGAGTCAGCTGCTTGTGCAGAACGGACAGAACCGTGCCCAGTGAGGAAGCTCGACCCTCCTCCAGCCTCAGCAACCCTGTCGGATCACTGGACTTTATTCCTTTCAACAGCAGAGGGAGCCAAATACTTTTTACAGCAACTACCTGTCTGCAGATGTGGGACACTTGCCACCATTGTCTCTGAAATAGCATCTGGATCAGCGTCTTGGACGACTACGATCAAGTTCTCCAGGACTTCATGAGGTCTGCACGTCTACAAAACAGATGCCAGCTTGTACGTCTTGTTACGCTGCTGTGTTTGCACTTACTGTGGTCACGTGTGTGATGGCTGCCTGGATCTGCTCACAACTCTTGTCCTTTTCCAGTACTTTCTCCATGAGAGGGGTCAAGAGAACACAGCCCATGGATTTCACCACACCCTAAACATAAGAGAAAACCGTAATAGATCGGATAGAATTACGTCCACTATTGCATTGTTCCTCTTTTCCTGAATTCGTCTTTATCGTTGTCTTTTCTGGAATTGACTTTCATCTGGCATGGACAGGCTGAAATGGCCTTGATGTTTGGGGTTATAGCACCCCCTGCTGCATAGACATGCATTGACAGCCTGCACATGCTTTTTCATTTGGACGTTATTGAGATGCTATATAGTAAGGATGACCATTTTTGACCCCAGAGAAGAAATATCGGGACATACTATTGACTTGGTGTGTAGATGGATGAGACGTGTTGCGGTCTACCTGGTTTTTCTCATCTTGAAGGAGTGTCAGGAAGTACTCGCTGTCTACCTGAGTGAGACATGCCAAATCTTTGAACTGCTGGTAGTCCTCTCGTTTCAGATTGTCCTCAGGAGTGTCTCTCTAGGACAGATATGAACACATGACTGTTAGGTCAGCTGCATCCTGTCAGCTCCTTTCACATTTATTGGACCTACACATTCATACTGAACTAGGCAGACAAGATGTAGAACATGCTGGACTTACCCATCTCTGGATGAGCTTGTTCACCTGATCCTCATTCATCATCTGTGTCACCTCTGTCCTCTCGGCCAATCCTATTATCAGTTTGCTTTTATTTTGGCTGCCCCAAACAGGCGCTGGAAAAGCAGCAGCTGGTGTAGCAGTCAGAAGTGTCAGAACCAGCGCGAGGACTAAAGTGCAGCGAGCCCCGATTCAGTCTGAGAGGAAACCTGACGTAAACCTCTTATCTCTCTTTGTGCTTGACGTTTAAGAGGATTACTTGTTTGGTCACAGAACATGTTGCAAGTGTCTGGAAGGGTCCAAGAAACCACTCAGCAGTATTGACAGCTTCTTATTTTAAATATGAGATAGGCTCCAACACCCCCCGCGACGCCGAAAGGGACAAGCGGTAAAAAATGGATGGATATTCTTATGGAGCTTTGAACTCAAATGTGTCACTCCGTACATGCACTCTAGAGGGCGACGTGCTATTGGAAAACATTGGACCTACACTGTGGACAATAGTACTGAAATATAGACTTCAGCTATCATAGCTTCTAGAAATACTTGCTACAAGATTTCTGGACTATCACTGATGTTGGACCACTTCTTCCAAAAGTATGCTTTATGGTCTAAAGAAAGGATGTTCCCCTTTGCGTTCCAACAAAGATTGAAGCTTAGAAATTGTCCAGAATGTCTTGCTAAGATGAACTAGTGCTCCAACTCCACCACAGTAGCATCACTGGTCATTTCCATCTAGTTCCTTATCATCATTTAGTTCTATCTTCTCGTTGAAGGTTGGTTCACCGGTAGCTTATACTCTACAATCTTTATTGTGATCTTATCAACCATCTGTGTCTTGGTCCTCCTCTTTTCATTTTCCTTTCTACTTTTCCTCCTAAGAGTTAAGTTTGAAACTGATTGTTGATGTTGATCAAGAGCCTTTTCTGTTGGTTTGCCAGAGTCACTTCTTCATTGTTGTATTGCGATTGATTCATTGTCCAGATAGCAGATCCATACCATAAAGAAGATGTTTAATATTACTTCAATATTTGACATCTTTGCTGTTGGGCTGTTTACTTTGATGTTAAAACTGAGTATATATTACTGACTGCCCTATGGTGTTTCCATCAATCTGTTATTGCAGATGAGCCTCAAAGAATGAACAAGCTGTTGTACAAAGACTCTTGTGGATTAAAGATGACTTTCCATGATTGTTAATAACAACATATTGCACTTTGTGTCAACACAAGCGCCTCTAAGACTCAGATCATCCCTTCCATAGTGTGTGTGTGTGTGTGTGTGTGTGTGTGTGTGTGTGTGTGTGTGTGTGTGTGTGTGTGTGTGTGTGTGTGTGTGTGTGTGTGTACACAACAATAGAAGGACAATCACAGACTTCCTGCCTGGGCAAAGCAGAAGCTCCAGTCTTGATTTCCCATGAATGGGGAGGGATGCGTGTTTGAACGATGGGATTTGGAAGCATCTGCCGCTCAGGTTGTGTACGCCAGCGTGATGAAAGCGTCCCACAAAAGCCACAAAGCAAATAAAAGTACAGCTTGTCGTCTTTTAATTAGGAGCTGACGAGCGTTGTTTTGACAGTGCTGTCAGGGTGTACAATTCAAACACGCCTACGATTAGTTGGGTCGATCTGTCCTATTTATTATTATCATCTACAGTAGTTTATAGGGAGATTCCACCTAATTGTTACCATTTGCTTGTTGTCATTCTCTCAAATTAAATTCACGTTTCTCTCTTTTTTAAACTCTTATCTGAAAATAATCATATTGAACTACTCAGAATTTGTATTGGCCCACCTCAGGCAACTGGTTTCTATGGCGAAGAATAACAGGACTGAAAGTAAAAGGGCTGTCAATCTTTGGGCACCACACGTTTCGATTCTTGGGGATTCTCGATTCAAAATCAATACTTTTTTAATAACATTGGATGCCAGTCCTATGATTAACTACATTCCTCCATAACATATATAAACAGCTGTGAAAGATTTCTATATTACTTAAAATAAAACTGTTTTTGTTGAATAAAATGCATCCCAAACATTTAATAAAGTCAAATACAAAAAAGATAACAAGAGAAGTATCTGACACTTCTCTTTTCTAAAGTAAATCTGTACATCAGATTTAGATCATCTACATCAGGGGTCACCAACGCGGCGCCCGCGGGCACCAGGTCGCCCGTAAGGACCAGATGAGTCGCCCGCTGGCCTGTTCTAAAAATAGCTCAAATAGCAGCACTCTTGTCAGCTGATGCGCGTAACTGCGGCTGCTTGGCAACCAGCCAAACCCCACTTAATAAAATGATATTTTATTTTAGAGCACATCCACATCCCTATTCACCTAGGCAACCCCAGGAAATGTATATCATTCGGCATTATTATCAGTTTATGTTCACGCGCATGCAGGTATAACGCGGCGCACTCCTGTCTCGTCTGCTGGTGCGCGAGCCCGGTAATTAGACAGCTGTGTCAAATCAAGGAGTACAAAAGACGCAAGCGCAGAGTGGAGAAAGCTTTGGTTCATTACAGATAACACAGAGTTGTGCCAAAAGTGTACTATAACCAAAAGCTGAACGGACAGCCGGTAAGATTGCACTTTATTTCTCTTTGTGGGTGTGGCGCACCTGTTGGCAGGTGAGATGGGGGGTGGGGTGCATGTAGCGTGCTTAGTCTGGAGGCTAAATACACACGGTGGTTTGTGTAACTGTTGTTTAGTAAGGAAGTGTTGTGATTCTTTGCTTAGTTTGATAAATGTTGGAGCAGTTTGCTTCATCAGGAGGGTGAAGTCGCTCAACTTAAAGTGTTGGATTTAACGGTGTTGGATCATTGACTGCTGGTGAGGGCATAGAAAAGGGGTATTTTTCTACCAGCAGACAGCGTTTAAGATTGAGTGTTTCACTGCTAAATTAATAATGTATTTATATTGGATATGGATTTGAAATATGTATCTAAAATAGGTGGTTAATTGGTTAGGTATTTATGTATTTGCATTTTGGCTTTTCTGCTGCATTTATCTATTGTGTTTCTGCTGTTAAATGTACTTTATATCTGCATTTATGTTGACACCAATTATTTCAAATCTGAATGAACTTAAAGGGAAAATATTAATCATTTTCTTGCACTTGTTTAATTGTTAGGTGTTTGAAAGCCTGATTAATAATTGTAAATTATGGGATTGATAATTGATAGATTTTTTACAGCATGTTAATCTTGTGGTGTTTTGTCCTTCAAGGTTTTTCACCTACTAAAGAAGCTAAAGGCTACTAAAGACAGCTAAAGAAACTAAAGTCTACTAACACTGCTAAAGACTGCTAAAAAGACTAAAGAAGAAAAAAGAAGCTGTTTCTTCGTTGGAAAAACTGTTGCGAACTAAAGGAAAATAAAAGTAAAAAAGTAACTAGGGTCTGGTCTTTTGAGTGCAATCCAGAATCCACATTCAGCATTGGTACGTCCCGCCAAGTGTGGGAGAAGCACAGAGACAAAAGCAAAACACTAGACAAGCACTTACCAGTGAGCTGCCTCTATTTTTTAAATGTTATTTATTTACTAGCAAGCTGGTCTCGCTTTGCTCGACATTTTTAATTCTAAGAGACAAAACTCAAACATTTTTTAAAAATCCAAGAAAATATTTGAAAGACTTGGTGTTCACTAACTGACAAAGAAACAGATCACAGATTTGGTGTCCACTTCAAAGTGTGACATGATTTATTTAAACATTTGAGAGTTGACTTTAGTATTTGACATGAGTTATTATTTGTACAAACATGGTGCAAAGTCATTCATGATTTGTTCAAAAATGTTAGTGGCTAGCTAGTTAAAATGGGATATTGTGATTTCCCAAGACTGTCTTAGAAGTCATCATTTGAAAATGTTCAATTTGAAAAATGTGCACTTAGAGAAAATATAAAAATAAAGTGTTGCATATTTACGGAGCCCCTAAAGGGACATGGGAATTATTTTTTTTTTAGACATGTATCTCGTGGCCACGAGAAAGTATCTCGTGGCCACGAGAAACTTTTTATAAAAAAAAAAAAAATAAAAAAAAAAAGTTTTTTTTTTTTTTTTAATAAAAAGTTTCTCGTGGCCACGAGAAAGTTTCTCGTGGCCACGAGAAACTTTCTCGTGCGCACGAGAAACTTTCTTGTGGCCACGAGAAACTTTCTCGTGGCCACGAGAAAGCATTGGATGCGTGCTGATGGTTTAGTGTGTGTTAAAATGGCAGTTTAGGAGTTAATATGGCTGTATTTCCAGATAGGACTTTCCCCCATGTGTGTTGTGGCAAAATGTGAATGCTTGATTAGTAGGTGTGAGACAAACACTTTATCTTCCTGGTTATTGTAACGCTACGTGTTTGACATTATTTAAGACGTTATCATGCCCGGGAAAGGACAGTTTTCCTCTTCTGTGGCTGTGGGGGGTGGGCGTGGCTTGCGGACCTGCAGCGAAGCGGAGTGTGTCAGTTAGTCCCATGGTGATGTGATCAAACTTCTTTCTTGCTTGGAAGATACACACACAATTGTAACTGTTATTTCTTCCTGCAAATAATAAATATGTACAACGTGTTTGGATGTATTCATTTATGTAAAATTGTCATTAAATGTAATATTGCCTGACAAAAAGTGATACGACGTACGTAATATTTTGATATTTACACATCGCATATTTACACACGCGCATCTGACTAGAATACCCTTATGTGCATTACATATATCAACATCAACTACCTACTGTACTGTTTACTTGTTGAAATACCCTTTTTAGAACAAATATCTACCCACATAATTTATATGTGTATATATAATATATATATATGTGTATGTATGTATATGCATATATATATATATATATATATATATATATATATATATATATATATATATATATATATGCATATACATACATACACGTATATATATATATATATATATATATGCATATATATATATATATATATATATATATATATATATATGCATATATATATATATATATATATATATATATATATATATATATATATATATATATATATATATATATATATATATATATATATATATATATATATATAGAAACTTTTTATTAAAAAAAAAAAAAAAAAAAATTTTTTTTTTTTTTTTTTTTTTTTTTTTTATAAAAAGTTTTTCGTGGCCACGAGAAAGTATCTCGTGGCCACGAGATACTTTCTCGTGGCCACGAGATACTTTCTCGTGGCCACGAGATACATGTCTAAAAAAAAAAAAATTCCCATGTCCCTTTAGGGGCTCCGTACATATTGATATTTATCTGTTTCTATATATATTTATTGTGAGAAATCATTAAGATGATCAGTGTTTCCACAAAGATAAATATCATTAATTATTAATAATAACAGAGTTAAAGGTAAATTGAGCAAATTGGCTATTTCTGGCAATTTATTGAAGTGTGTATCAAACTGGTAGCCCTTCACATTAATCACTACCCAAGAAGTAGCTCTTGCTTTCACAAAGGTTGGTGACCCCTGATCTAGAAAGTAACCAAATTGAGTTTTTTAGCATCGAATTAGCATGAAATATAGAAACATAGCATTTATGTTGACACTCGGCACATTACAGTGATTCAATAAAAATTGATCTTAAAAAATGAATTATGTCAAAAAATACATATATAGGTTACAGGAATGTGTTTACCTCCAACATCCACCCCCGTTCATAGAGGAAATAATACCAAAAGTACAAAAAATTAGTGAACTTACTTTTGACCTTCCCGTGACCTACCCACTGATCCCAGTGATGTGTCGACCATGTGACTTGTGGAATAGTCCACATTTTTCTTTAAACGAAAATAAAGTATAGTTGCGATAAGGAGGAAGGATTTGAATTAATTATAGAAAGTTTCATTTTCTGAAGCAGAAGGTTATGTTTCCAATGTTCAGGGTGGATTAAAAATGTTTATAAAATGTACAATCAGATCTACGTGCAGAACTCTATGTTTAATAAAGTATTATATTTCATTGTGCATTTGTACATATTAAAATGACACCTATTAGATGGAATGGCCCACAGGATACATCCAACAAATATGCCTTCATTAAAAACTATTTAAATTATTAAAACTTAAAATAGCAGGCTGGATTTTAAAATACTTGAAATTATTGAAAGAATAATTCAAGTTGAAGTCAACCTCTTAAGATGTCGTTCTTGTACGTCTGATTTGAGGTACGAACAGTGACTAAGCGGGTTGCTGTTTGTCTCAGGTGCACTATATAAATATTAATCAATGATTATTTATATTCATTATTTAGTGTGTGTTGTTGAAATCATGTCAATGAATTGACAGGCAATTTGTCAATAAATTAGCTAAATACTTTTCAAGTTTGAACCTGTTTGTGTTTTTTTTAACATTTTCTAGCAAACAATATTGCCTCTAGTTAACAGTATGTGTGTTACATACAGTATGTGTGTTACATACAGTATGTGTGTTACATACAGTATGTGTGTTACATACAGTATGTGGGTTACATACAGTATGTGGGTTACATACAGTATGTGGGTTACATACAGTATGTGGGTTACATACAGTATGTGGGTTACATACAGTATGTAGGTTACATACAGTATGTGGGTTACATATAGGGATGATGTTTGATAAGAAATTATTGAGTTCGAGTCTATTATCGAATCCTCTTATCGAACCGATTCCTTATGGATTCTCTTCTGGAGTCCAGATAGGTTGTTGTATATGGAAAAAAACACACAATATTTGGTTTAACAAAAGCTCACTTTTATTATATAAGAAAAAAATAAAATCTAATAAATAAATAAATATTGACTGTTACCCACCTAAAAAAATAAAATAAAATAAATAAATATTGACTGTTGTTACCCAAAGTATATTAAGTGGGATTTTTCAGAGAAACAAATATATACAGTAACACAAAAACAAGCTGTCTCTGTGATCACTATAGGTGTATAAATAATAATATAGTGTTCAATAAAATCAGTCCCTTGGGCACAAAACTGGAAATAATACAGCTCTCCAAAAAGTGCACTTCTGCTGCTATTTGACATAACTGTTTGTTATGATGCTTTGACATTTTTGCACTTTAAAGAAAGAAAATTCTATGAAGAGAAAAGTTGTTTGCAAATGTGGTTACAATGCTAAAAAATGAAAAGTTAAAGCTAAAAAAAGAAATACACTTTATTGAGTTAACATTATTTCTTTATAGGGGGGAAAATGTTATGAGCTAGAGAATATAACAACTACACTACCCAGCATGCAACGGGAGTTACGAGCATGCGCGGTAGCCCCGAAAAGTGTTGTTGCATGTCGTCACCCGTGAAAGTAAACGTCAAGAACTCAGCCAACACGCCTCGTCTGCATTATTTATAATTAGACAGACAACACATATACAGTGTGATTTTGTAACGTTTACAAGGAAAGAAAAACAAAAGTTAAAAAAGGGAGATATGTTGTATATATATGTATGTGCTGCAGTGTTGTATATATATGTATGTGCTGCAGTGTTGTATATATATGTATGTGCTGCAGTGTTGTATATATATGTATGTGCTGCGGTGTTGTATATATATGTATGTGCTGCAGTGTTGTATATATATGTATGTGCTGCAGTGTTGTATATATATGTATGTGCTGCAGTGTTGTATATATATGTATGTGCTGCAGTGTTGTATATATATGTATGTGCTGCAGTGTTGTATATATATGTATGTGCTGCAGTGTTGTATATATATGTATGTGCTGCGGTGTTGTATATATATGTATGTGCTGCAGTGTTGTATATATATGTATGTGCTGCGGTTGCCTTAAGAAGGTTGTGACAGCTGCCGTAAAGGAGGTGCGTTGCTAGCCTGGTTGCTATGTTTCCGGTTGGTGGTAAAAGTGTTGGTCATGTGTTTTACCCTGCTCAAATCTCTCAGTAAAGTTATTGGATGGATTATAGCTTTTGTTTTGAACTTTATTACACCTTGGAGCGCTTTTTCCCGTCCATTGTTTTCCTGCTTTCGCTATCTGCGCCTAATGACTGAGCTACGTGACGTCATTTCTTGTGATGTCCCACGGAGCATTTCTGGTCGGGACGGGATTCGAATAAAGAATCAACTCTTTTCCTTTACTATAGTGGTCTCGATAACGGGTACCGGTTCTCAAAAAGGGATTCGAGTCCGAGGACTCGGTTCTTTTCTTATCAAACAACCGGGAAAACCGGTTTCGAGTATCATCCCTAGTTACATACAGTATGTGTGTTACATACAGTATGTGGGTTACATACAGTATGTGGGTTACATACAGTACGTGGGTTACAAACAGTATGTGGGTTACATACAGTATGTGTGTTACATACAGTATGTGGGTTACATACAGTATGTGGGTTACATACAGTATGTGTGTTACATACAGTACGTGGGTTACAAACAGTATGTGTGTTACATACAGTATGTGTGTTACATACAGTACGTGGGTTACAAACAGTATGTGTGTTACATACAGTATGTGTGTTACATACAGTATGTGGGTTACATACAGTATGTGGGTTACATACAGTATGTGTGTTACATACAGTACGTGGGTTACAAACAGTATGTGTGTTACATACAGTATGTGTGTTACATACAGTATGTGGGTTACATACAGTATGTGTGTTACATACAGTACGTGGGTTACAAACAGTATGTGTGTTACATACAGTATGTGTGTTACATACAGTACGTGGGTTACAAACAGTATGTGTGTTACATACAGTATGTGTGTTACATACAGTATGTGGGTTACATACAGTATGTGGGTTACATACAGTATGTGTTACATACAGTACGTGGGTTACAAACAGTATGTGTGTTACATACAGTATGTGTGTTACATACAGTATGTGTGTTACATACAGTATGTGGGTTACATACAGTATGTGTGTTACATACAGTATGTGGGTTACATACAGTATGTGGGTTACATACAGTATGTGTGTTACATACAGTACGTGGGTTACAAACAGTATGTGTGTTACATACAGTATGTGTGTTACATACAGTATGTGTGTTACATACAGTATGTGTGTGACATACAGTATGTGGGTTACATACAGTATGTGGGTTACATACAGTATGTGTGTTACATACAGTATGTGTGTGACATACAGTATGTGGGTTACATACAGTATGTGTGTTACATACAGTATGTGTGTGACATACAGTATGTGTGTGACATACAGTATGTGGGTTACATACAGTATGTGGGTTACATACAGTATGTGTGTTACATACAGTATGTGGGTTACATACAGTATGTGTGTTACATACAGTATGTGTGTTACATACAGTACGTGGGTTACAAACAGTATGTGTGTTACATACAGTATGTGTGTTACATACAGTATGTGTGTTACATACAGTATGTGTGTGACATACAGTATGTGGGTTACATACAGTATGTGGGTTACATACAGTATGTGTGTTACATACAGTATGTGTGTGACATACAGTATGTGGGTTACATACAGTATGTGTGTTACATACAGTATGTGTGTGACATACAGTATGTGGGTTACATACAGTATGTGTGTGACATACAGTATGTGTGTTACATACAGTATGTGGGTTACATACAGTATGTGGGTTACATACAGTATGTGGGTTACATACAGTATGTGGGTTACATATAGTATGTGGGTTACATACAGTATGTGGGTTACATACAGTATGTACTTTCCTTGACCCTGTAAGCAGATGTGACATTGGTGCTGTCCAGGTGGACATGCGAAGCTGAGGCAGAGTCTTGTCTCAGGTCACTGATATCACATGTCCATTTATTTGGAATCAGCTGGACTGGTTGTGGACGACAAAGGGAGATCCATGGCATTGTGTGGTGGATTCATTGTACTTTTGAAAGGTTGGCTCCAGTCCAACAAATGCAGCATGGAAGGAATTCCTACGAGAGTGGAAGAAAGCTTCTCCATATTCTATCCCACTTTTCCTGGGTGAGCCTTTAGAGAGCCTTTAAGTGAACTGTTTATCCAGTCCACTTCCCTCCAAGGCCTCTGCAGACCAGCTGCCCGCCTTTCTGCACTTGACAAGTCAAAAAAGTGCCTTGTGGAGTCTCTCCTGGGGCTGGCCGTGCTTTAGTCTCTCCGGGGGCTGGCCGGGCTTTAGCTACACTGCTGCTTTCCACTCAGTTTGATTTCCAGATATTTTGATCCTCTGATTTCCTTGTGTCATTGATGCTTCACCAACAAACCTAAAGGACGTCCACGCTGTGTTTGCTGTTGCTTTTCTTATCATGTTTTCATAGAGATGTATTGAAGTTAGTGTCAAGTTGTCAGTCCAGCATATCTCCAGTGATATGTCTATTTCAGCAGTGCAATACTTCTTCAGGTTACATCGGCTCCGTGACGCCGCTCAGACCTTAAAAGCTGGTATTGCCAATCAGCGTCACCCATTAAAATGAATTGAAATGGATAATTATGGACTAATTCTGCTTCATTATGGTTGCTGTGATGTATACTTTGCCAAGTTGGCTACAGGCTCGATTGTGTTTTTGGAGGATTTTGTGATTTATTTCAATGGATATCACACTCACTTTTTCCACGGTTATAAAAACAAAGTTATGTTGAGCTATAGCTATAAGCCAGGGGTGTCCAAACTTTTTCCACTGAGGGCCGCACATTCAAAAAATCCAAGCTAGCAGGGGCCATTTTGATATTTTGTATTTTAAAAACCAATACAATATATGTATAAAAAATATACATTTAGGCTTCCACTCAGGCTTGATCCCGGGGACCCCAAAGGGTTTTGGTCCAAAAAATATAAAAAAATTGTCATTATTCAGTATTATTATTTCTGTTATTATCCAAGTTTTTAAATCTCTAGATCAATATTAGGTCTATCTGTTAATATACTTTTTTTTTAAAGATTTAAATTGTATGCTCTTTTTGTCAAAGAAAACCTTTTTTTTTAATGAAAAAAACACAAAATATGCAATATTTTCACCGAATAAAATTTTTAAGTGGGATAGTTGAGATTATATAATAATTGGAGCCTTAAAAAGGTCAATAACTCATAACACCATTGATTTTAATTCATTATTATTTTTTGAGCAATGACACTTAAAAAGTAATCACACTAAAATTGTAGAGGATCCAAAAGGGTCCTACTCATTCAAGTGTTAAAAAATAAATTATATATTTTTTTTTTGCGGTTTACTTTTAACACAATAACCTCGAGATCAACTTCAGATCTGTCAATTATAAGTTTTATTGTTGTTTATGTTTTTTGTTTGTTCGTTTTAGGCCCTTCTTTAAAAAAACCAGCTCGTTTTTTTACATGGCAAACACAAAATATGCAACATTTTCCCCAAAAAATATCTCAAAATATTTAATGTGACGTAATTGGAGCCTTGAATAGGTCAATAATTCATAATGACATTGATTTTGATTCATTATTATTTTTTGAAGAAAGAAACATGGCAGCTTTGTGTGATTAGAGTAAACATTGCTACATTTTCCTGTTACATTTCACCTGTTTGCTCTTTAAATACCACTTTTAATGTTTTTTATTTTTTTCAATCGTATCTTTAAAATGTGCCGTGGGGCCGTTAAAAAATGACCTGCGGGTCGCAAATGGCCCCTGGGCTGCACTTTGGACATCCCTGCTATAAGCTAATGCCAGCTAAAAATGGATCATTTCAACATTGGCAGTAACTTATAAAAACTGAGAAGTGCTGAACAAAAATGGCACCGAAAAGGAAATCATAAACTGTATTTTTCGGACTATAAGTGGCAGTTTTTTTCATAGTTTGGCCGGGGGTGTGACTTATACTCAGGTGCGACTTATGTGTGAATTGATTAACACATTAGCGTAAAATATCAAATAATATCATTCCCGTAAGAGACTAGACCAGGGGTCGGCAACCTTTACCACTCAAAGAGCCATTTTGGCAAGTTTAACAAATTAAAGAAAATAATGGGAGCCACAAAAATTTTTTTTAAATGAAAAACACCGCATACAAAGCTTAAATGCTTTGTGCCATGTTAACCAGGGGTCTCCGAAACTCGCACCGGCACGCACTTTAATGTGGAAATTTGATGTTAGCGCAGCCCGAATGGCGCTTGATAGCGTCATACTTGCCAACCCTCTCATTTTTCCCGGGAGACTCCCGAATAACAGGGCGTGATGACACTGCTTATGGCGCCCTCTACAGTCTGCCCAAACAGTGTACCTGCTCGACCACATGCAGAATGCAGTATCAGCTTGCTCACGTAATTGACAGGAAGGCGTACTACCTCAGCAGCCACACATCTTACACTGACGGTACCAATACCCAGAATCCCATGCAGCCCTAACTCTTCCGCTCAACCAACGCACGGAGAGGGGGGGGTTGATGTGTGGGGGGATTTGGTGGTAGCGGGGGTGTATAATGTAGACCGGAAGAGTTAGGGCTGCATGGGATTCTGGGTATTGGTTGTGTTGTGTTTATGTTGTGTTACGGTGGGATGTTCTCCAGAAATGTGTTTTTCATTCTTTTTTGGTGTGGGTTCACAGTGTGGCGCATATTTGTAACGTAACAATGTTAAAGTTGTTTGATACGGCTACCGTCAGTGTAAGCTGTGTGGCTGATGAGTAACTATGCTTTGCTGTCTCCTGTGTGTGCAAGTAATAACAACATACAACATGTGGCTGGACTGGCACGCTGTATGTAAATGCTATAGAGGACAATTACTGCAGTGCAATTAGGGCACTGCCTTTATTCAGTAATTAGAGTGTAAATAGGATTATATTGTTCCTGGGAGTAATCTATGAGAGACACTGACATCCATAAGTCTCCTGGGAAAATCGGGGGGGTCGGCATGTATGTAGCTGAGCCGCATCAGAGTGGTCAAAGAGCCGCATGCGGCTCCGGAGCCGCGGGTTGCCGACCCCTGGACTAGACGTATAAGATTTGATGGGATTTAGCGATTAGGAGTGACAATAAACGTATAGCATGTTCTATATGTTATAGTTATTTGAATGACTCTTACCATAATATGTGAGGTTAACATAGCAGTTGGTTATTTATGCCTCATATAACGTACACTTATTCAGCCTGTTGTTCACTATTCTTTACACATTTTAAATTGTCTATTCTTGCTGTTGGCTTTTAGCAAATACATTTCCCCAAAAAATGCGACTTATACTCCAGTGCGACTTATATATGTTTTTTCCCTTCTTTATTATGCACTTTGGGCCGGTGCGACTTATACTCCAGTGCGACTTATATATGTTTTTTCCCTTCTTTATTATGCACTTTGGGCCGATGCGACTTATACTCCAAAAAATACGGTATTATTTCTGACACATTGTTAGGTTTTCCTGACTTGTGTTACAGTGTAAAGACATCATTTCCCGTAGTTGAAATGTTATTGGAAGGAGCACAATATTGTCAATCAAAAGACAATGAAGTTATTTTTAGCGACATGGAAGCTAATCATTTTGTTGCACCACTTTCATGCTGTATGAATTATAATTGGAGGACGGCCATGTATTCATTGTGCTTTGCCGCCTTTCTTTCTCAGCTTTTTGCAGCAGTTGCCAGTGCTGTGTTTGTTTGGTTGTCACAATGTGTGACAGAGGCGTTGACATCTCTGGTAGCGGGGAGGGCTGGAGAGCCCCCCAGTGGCCCTGAGAGCTAATGGAGTTGCTGGTCTCACCAGGGATGTTACTGACCTCTGACCCCTTTTTGTAAAAGCTTTGCCCGTGTAGCAAACAATTGCAGGGAGGGAGGGAGGGAGGGAGGGGGCGGGGCCAGCCGTGTTTGTTCCCTTCTTCTCCCCATCTCCCAACATGGCATCATTTAGCTGCATGTACTGTAGCTGGGAGGTGAAATCTCCCAGGGTGCAACATGGACAGCATCTGTCTGCTATCGGGTGTAAGGAGCGTCGCCATTGGGATGACAATTCCCAGTGTGGAGTTGTCGGCGATCAATACACACACGATGACGCTTCGGCCGACAAGCTAGCGGCTGCTAGATCTGCTTGATCAATAAGTGGCGGCGTGCTCGCTTTCCCGCCTGCGCCCAGCTAAAAGCGGCCAGCAAGTCCCCGAGGTGGTTGAATGGAAGATGTAACATGTCAGAAGCATTCTGTCATGTGCGGTGTTTAAAGATGCTGACACAGCGTGTTTGGGGTACCCGTGTCTTGTTGCAAGTGATGGAAGCTTTTAGTCCTTTGCCTTTATCCGTTTACGTGTTCACTGGAGTGTGAGCATTCCTCTTTCACCTGCCACACACGTCTCCTGCCACTTCCTGCTCATGTCTCCTGCCACTTCCTGCTCATGTCTCCTGCCACTTCCTGCTCATGTCTCCTGCCACTTCCTCCTGCTGACTTCACTTAACTCTCACAAACACAACTATTTCTTTGTGGCCACACATCCTTTTACTCCATTTGTATTACAAGGATTTTATTTTCATAAGATATTTGTTGTTTGTCTCCACTAGAATGACGATAATGTTTGCATCAACATGTGAATCTTTATAACAACCTAGACAAAAAATGAATGGGGAGCATCTAGTCACTTGCTGCTGTAGTTAAACAATGTTATGCTTTTATTTTGACGCTTGTTTTGCACTGAACACAAGGTCACTGTGTGCATGTTCTAATGTCTTGTAACGAGGGATGGCTACCGACCAAATCCCGTCAGTACTACCAGGTACTGATCCAACAATACCATGTTTTCGTTGGGTTGCCAACACTGTACAGAACTTAGCATAGTAATAGCAAACTCACCTGGGCTGCCTCCAGGTAATGTTGCAATTTTCTATTCCAAAAAAGTGAGCATGCCTGATAGAGAAGCGCTCAAAAGTAATGATCTACTTTTCAAAATGCTCCAGCTAGATGGTAATTTACATTGAATATGCCGTGTACATGCTACCGATTAGCATTAGAGATTTTACCTCAAAATTTAGCAATGAAAACTACAACTAAGATGCACGGTAAACCAAATAGCTGGTGTCTAAAGAGTACAATACTTACAGTACAAACACTTTGTAGGACTCAACAAACGACAGGACATTCGACTAAATGGCAAATGGCAACTGGAATGGGTGCATAATTGCAAATGATACTCAGAAAGTGTAAGAAAAACAATGACCAATATCAGCTCACTGTTATGTTGTATCAAAATGTTTTAAAATTAAACAAATGAACATTTATTATAAGGCTGCAGCTCCATTATTTTAGTAATTGAGCAAGTAAATAAATCGCATAATCGGATAAAACCCACTTTTTAGCCTCAATGCGTGTTTTAGGGAAAATAGTATAAAAAAAGAGCATTTTTACTTGCCATAAACTTCATTCTTCTAATGAATGCACATCATCAACATTGAAAGTGCACTTTTAGCATGTGTGCATGAACAGAAGAAATGAATACAATGTCAGCTGAGATCACACACAACCGCCCTGGTGTGCAGAAACTTTTTAATCTTCCTGCGTTTCATTTGGTCTCCATTTGATTTTAAAAAAAGAGTTACACTTAAAAGATTTGTCAAAATAACAAAATAGAAATCCAAGCTTTTTCATAATCAAATGAATCGATTACCAACAATTGGTAGTGTTGAGTATCGATATTGTTTCGCTGCGAGCAGGAATTTGTACTGTATGGGTTGAAATGTGAAAGGTAACCATCCCTATGTGTACTTAGTTACTGTACAATAATGAAGAAGTTACAATTACTACAAGCACCTTTGTCAACTTTGACCTAAAAGCTCACTTTTTACTTCAAAAAACTGGAACTTAAAGAGTTGGTCAACATAGGATGGACTTAATTTATTGGGTTCCACTGTATATACCAGGGGTCACCAACGCGGTGCCCGCGGGCACCAGGTAGCCCGTAAGGACCAGATGAGTAGCCCGCCGGCCTGTTCTAAAAATAGCTCAAATAGCAGCACTTACCAGTGAGCTGCCTCTATTTTTTAAATGTTATTTATTTACTAGCAAGCTGGTCTCGCTTTGCCCAACATTTTTCATTCTAAGAGAGACAAAACTCAAATAGAATTTGAAAATCCAAGAAAATATTTTGAAGACTTGGTCTTCACTTGTTTAAATAAATTCGATAATTTTTTTACTTTGCTTCTTATAACTTTCAGAAAGACAATTTTAGAGAAAAAAATACAATCTTAAAAATGATTTTAGGATTTTTAAACACATATACCTTTTTACCTTTTAAATTCCTTCCTCTTCTTTCCTGACAATTTAAATCAATGTTCAAGTATTTTATTTTTTTTATTGTAAAGAATAATAAATACATTTTAATATAATTCTTCATTTTAGCTTCTGTTTTTTCGACGAAGAATATTTGTGAAAAAATTTCTTCAAACTTATTATGATTAAATTTCAAAAAAATTATTCTGGCAAATCTAGAAAATCTGTAGAATCAAATTTAAATATTATTTCAAAGTCTTTTGAATTTCTTATAAAATGTTTGTTCTGGAAAATCTAGAAGAAATAATGATTTGTCTTTGTTAGAAATATAGCTTGGTCCAATTTGTTATATATTCTAACAAAGTGTTGATTGGATTTTAACCTATTTAAAATATGTCATCAAAATTCTAAATTTAATCTTAATCAGAAAAAATTAGTAATGATGTTCCATAAATTATTTTTTTTCTTCTTTTTTTTCAAAAAGATTCGAATTAGCTAGTTTTTCTCTTCTTTTTTTCGGTTGAATTTTGAATTTTAAAGAGTCGAAATTAAAGATAAACTATGTTTCAAAATTTAATTGTCATTTTTTTCGTGTTTTCTCCTCTTTTAAACCGTTCAATTAAGTGTAAATATCATTCATTATTAATAATAACATAGAGTTAAAGTAAATTGAGTAAATTGGCTATTTCTGGCAATTTATTGAAGTGTGTATCAAACTGGTAGCCCTTCGCATGAATTACTACCCAAGAAGTAGCTCTTGCTTTCAAAAAGGTTGCTGACCCCTGGTCTAAAACATCTCACTGTAGTATGAGTGGGTTGCAGGTGTGACTAATCAAAAGGATGCTACAGCTTAATAGACTGTTTTCCTAGAGATGGAAACTTAAAAAAACTTAACTCCTCATAAATGGGTTTTTTCCAAGATATTTGATGTAATTATTCCCCAAATGTTTTTAAAAACAAACCGCAGCCTCAGCAAGGGAGAGAAGAAGAAGAAGAAGAAGAAGAAGAAGAAGAAGAAGAAGAAGAAGAAGAAGAAGAAGAAGAAGAAGAAGAAGAAGAAGAAGAAGAAGAAGAAGAAGAAGAAGAAGAAGAAGAAGAAGAAGAAGAATATAGACAGGAAGTTTGGTGACTAACATTTGTCCCAAAGATCTCCTGAGTGGAGTGTTTATGGTATAGTTTGGTATCTTTGTCCAATCCCTGAGTGTCATGCCGATGAAACCTTTGGAGGGTGAGGTTGAGCTCATCAATGTTTTAGAGGCAGAATGGGAGCACTTCTGGGATGCATTTCTTTGTCATTTGATTGAATGCAGACGTTGGAAGACGAGCAAAGAAGGAGAACTCCTCTGATGTTGGAATATTATGTCAAGCCTTCCAGCGTGGAAGCACTTCCCCTCCCGCTTTTTAGGCGCTGATCCCTGGCAAGGGCATCAGTCTGGTTTGATCCAGTGTGACACATGACCACACATTAGCGCAGGCTTCAGCACACCCGACATCAGCAGCTCAAATCATTCATTAAATCACAACACAAAAAGTAACTTTACTTGAATGCCTTCCCATCAATATTTCATCACGGCTGAGGATGAATCTTTGTCATGTTGCTCTGCTTCCCTTATAGACTCTTTGCCGTCTGACGGATGGCATGAATATTTCAGGGGGATTGAATGGAGGGCGGATCACAGAGCAACATGGCTAACAAGCACGCTAAACGCCACTCACCTGGGTGTGTCCTAACAAGGCTGCTGCTTCATTTACATATGTATGCTTATTTATTTAGGCTTCAACTTGTTATAGCACCCTTTGGAGCGTGAAAACTAAACCCTGCATGTACGGCTACGACTGGAAATATGTTTGTTTATACCAGCAATTACATTTACAAGGTCAACTCAAATAGGACTCAGGCTATGTTTACCCTGCAAACCAAAGTGGACCAAAGCACATTTTTTTGGAAAAAAATGTCAGCTGACTGTTAAGATTCCAAGTAAAATGTGATCTTTATCAGACTCCAGTATAAACGTGCACAGGCCCCAATGTGGCCCCAATGTGGCCCCAATGTGGCCCCAATGTGCCCCCAATGTGGCCCCAATGTGCCCCCAATGTGGCCCCAATGTGGCCCCAATGTGGCCTCGCAGTCACTTGCATGCACAGTTGGATCAAGTAAAAACAAAGAGAGTTGAGCGGACTAAATAAACAATGAAGTCACTACTAGTAGCATGACCGTAACTACCATTCATTATTCAACTGACTGTACATCACAATGCAGGAGATCATCCTCTGGCAATACACCATCTTTGCAATACACCATCTTTGCAATACACCATCTTTGCAATATACCATCTTTGCAATACACCATCTTTGCAATAGACCATCTTTGCAATAGACCATCTTTGCAATACACCATCTTTGCAATAGACCATCTTTGCAATACACCATCTTTGCAATACACCATCTTTGCAATAGACCATCTTTGCAATACACCATCTTTGCAATAGACCATCTTTGCAATAGACCATCTTTGCAATACACCATCTTTGCAATAGACCATCTTTGCAATAGACCATCTTTGCAATAGACCATCTTTGCAATAGACCATCTTTGCAATAGACCATCTTTGCAATAGACCATCTTTGCAATAGACCATCTTTGCAATAGACCATCTTTGCAATAGACCATCTTTGCAATAGACCATCTTTGCAATACACCATCTTTGCAATAGACCATCTTTGCAATAGACCATCTTTGCAATAGACCATCTTTGCAATAGACCATCTTTGGTCATGTGGCAGCTGAACCCGCCAAGACTGCAGACAACAAAGTCACACACTTTTATTTAAACATCATCCCATCAAACATGTACTGTCAACATAACGTTAACATGAAATACTGACGTCACTAATGTTGGTTTGACCTGAAGGAAATCCAGTTTTATACTGTCATGTATAATACTGAACAATCCAGTTTTATACTGTCATCTATAATACTGAACAATCCAGTTTTATACTGTCATGTATAATACTGAACAATCCAGTTTTATACTGTCATCTATAATACTGAACAATCCAGTTCTATACTGTCATCTATAATACTGAACAATCCAGTTTTATACTGTCATCTATAATACTGAACAATCCAGTTTTATACTGTCATGTATAATACTGAACAATCCAGTTTTATACTGTCACGTATAATACTGTACAATCCAGTTTTATACTGTCACGTATAATACTGCACAATCCAGTTTTATACTGTCACGTATAATACTGAACAATCCAGTTTTATACTGTCACGTATAATACTGTACAATCCAGTTTTATACTGTCATCTATAATACTGAACAATCCAGTTTTATACTGTCACGTGTAATACTGTACAATCCAGTTTTATACTGTCATCTATAATACTGAACAATCCAGTTTTATACTGTCATCTATAATACTGAACAATCCAGTTTTATACTGTCACGTATAATACTGTACAATCCAGTTTTATACTGTCATCTATAATACTGAACAATCCAGTTTTATACTGTCACGTATAATACTGTACAATCCAGTTTTATACTGTCATCTATAATACTGAACAATCCAGTTTTATACTGTCACGTATAATACTGTACAATCCAGTTTTATACTGTCATCTATAATACTGAACAATCCAGTTTTATACTGTCACGTATAATACTGTACAATCCAGTTTTATACTGTCATCTATAATACTGAACAATCCAGTTTTATACTGTCACGTATAATACTGTACAATCCAGTTTTATACTGTCATCTATAATACTGAACAATCCAGTTTTATACTGTCACGTATAATACTGTACAATCCAGTTTTATACTGTCATCTATAATACTGAACAATCCAGTTGTATACTGTCATGTATAATCCAGTTTTATACTGTCATGTATAATACAGAACAATCCAGTTTTATACTGTCATGTATAATCCAGTTTTATACCGTCACGTATAATACAGTTTTATACTGTCACATGTAATACAGTTTTATACCGTCACGTATAATCCAGTTTTATACTGTCACATATAATACAGTTGTATACTGTCACGTATAATACAGTTTTATACCGTCACGTATAATCCAGTTTTATACTGTCACGTATAATACAGTTGTATACTGTCACGTATAATCCAGTTGTATACTGTCACGTATAATCCAGTTGTATACTGTCACGTATAATACAGTTCTATACTGTCACGTATAATACAGTTGTATACTGTCACGTATAATAATAATAATAATAATACCTGGGATTTATATAGCGCTTTTCTAAGTACCCAAAGTCGCTTTACATGTTTTTCTGAACCCATCATTCATTCACACCTGGTGGTGGTAAGCTACTTTCGTAGCCACAGCTGCCCTGGGGTAGACTGACGGAAGCGTGGCTGCAATTTGCGCCTACGGCCCCTCCGACCACCACCTATCATTCATCATTCATTTCACCGATGTGAGCGGCACCATATAATACAGTTGTATACTGTCACGTATAATCCAGTTCTATACTGTCACGTATAATCCGGTTTTATACTGCCACGTATAATCCAGTTCTATACTGTCACGTATAATACAATTTTATACTGTCACGTATAATACAGTTGTATACTGTCACGTATAATCCAGTTCTATACTGTCACGTATAATCCAGTTCTATACTGTCACGTATAATCCAGTTCTATACTGTCACGTATAATCCAGTTTTATACTGTCACGTACAATCCAGTTTTATATTGTCATCTATAATACTGAACAATCCAGTTTTATACTGTCACGTATAATACTGTACAATCCAGTTTTATACTGTCATCTATAATACTGAACAATCCAGTTGTATACTGTCATGTATAATACAGAACAATCCAGTTTTATACTGTCATGTATAATCCAGTTTTATACCGTCACGTATAATACAGTTTTATACTGTCACATGTAATACAGTTTTATACCGTCACGTATAATCCAGTTTTATACTGTCACGTATAATACAGTTGTATACTGTCACGTATAATCCAGTTGTATACTGTCACGTATAATCCAGTTGTATACTGTCACGTATAATACAGTTCTATACTGTCACGTATAATACAGTTGTATACTGTCACGTATAATCCAGTTCTATACTGTCACGTATAATACAGTTTTATACTGTCACATATAATACAGTTGTATACTGTCACGTATAATACAGTTCTATACTGTCACGTATAATACAGTTTTATACTGTCACATATAATACAGTTGTATACTGTCACGTATAATCCAGTTCTATACTGTCACGTATAATCCGGTTTTATACTGCCACGTGTAATCCAGTTCTATACTGTCACGTATAATCCAGTTCTATACTGTCACGTATAATCCAGTTTTATACTGTCACGTATAATCCAGTTTTATACTGTCACGAATAATCCAGGTTTATACTGTCACGTATAATCCAGTTTTATACTGTCACGTATAATCCAGTTCTATACTGTCACGTATAATACAGTTCTATACTGTCACGTATAATCCAGTTGTATACTGTCACGTATAATACAGTTCTATACTGTCACGTATAATACAGTTGTATACTGTCACGTATAATCCAGTTCTATACTGTCACGTATAATACAGTTTTATACTGTCACGTATAATACAGTTGTATACTGTCACGTATAATCCAGTTCTATACTGTCACGTATAATCCAGTTCTATACTGTCACGTATAATCCAGTTTTATACTGTCACGTATAATCCAGTTTTATACTGTCACGTATAATACAGTTTTATACTGTCACGTATAATAGTTTTATACTGTCACGTATATTACAGTTTTATACTGTCACGTGTAATCCAGTTCTATACTGTCACGTATAATACAGTTTTATACTGTCACGTATAATACAGTTCTATACTGTCACGTATAATCCAGTTTTATACTGTCACGTATAATACAGTTTTATACTGTCACGTATAATACAGTTTTATACTGTCACGTGTAATCCAGTTCTATACTGTCACGTATAATCCAGTTTTATACTGTCACGTATAATCCAGTTTTATACTGTCACGTATAATCCAGTTCTATACTGTCACGTATAATCCAGTTCTATACTGTCACGTATAATCCGGTTTTATACTGCCACGTGTAATCCAGTTCTATACTGTCACGTATAATACAGTTCTATACTGTCACGTATAATCCGGTTTTATACTGTCACGTATAATCCAGTTTTATACTGTCACGTATAATCCAGTTTTATACTGTCACGTATAATCCAGTTTTATACTGTCACGTATAATACAGTTCTATACTGTCACGTATAATACAGTTCTATACTGTCACGTATAATACATTTCTATACTGTCACGTATAATACAGTTGTATACTGTCACGTATAATCCAGTTCTATACTGTCACGTATAATCCAGTTCTATACTGTCACGTATAATCCAGTTCTATACTGTCACGTATAATCCAGTTTTATACTGTCACGTATAATCCAGTTTTATACTGTCACGTATAATCCAGTTCTATACTGTCACGTATAATACAGTTTTATACTGTCACGTATAATACAGTTTTATACTGTCACATGTAATCCAGTTCTATACTGTCACGTGTAATCCAGTTTTATACTGTCACGTATAATACAGTTCTATACTGTCACGTATAATACAGTTTTATACTGTCACATATAATACAGTTTTATACTGTCACGTATAATACAGTTTTATACTGTCACATGTAATCCAGTTCTATACTGTCACGTGTAATCCAGTTTTATACTGTCACGTATAATACAGTTCTATACTGTCACGTATAATACAGTTTTATACTGTCACATATAATACAGTTTTATACTGTCACGTATAATACAGTTCTATACTGTCACGTATAATCCAGTTCTATACTGTCACGTATAATCCAGTTCTATACTGTCACGTATAATCCAGTTTTATACTGTCACGTATAATACAGTTCTATACTGTCACGTATAATCCAGTTCTATACTGTCACGTATAATACAGTTCTATACTGTCACGTATAATACAGTTCTATACTGTCACGTATAATACAGTTCTATACTGTCACGTATAATCCAGTTTTATACTGTCACGTATAATACAGGTCTATACTGTCACGTATAATACAGTTTTATACTGTCACATATAATACAGTTTTATACTGTCACGTATAATACAGTTTTATACTGTCACATGTAATCCAGTTCTATACTGTCACGTGTAATCCAGTTTTATACTGTCACGTATAATACAGTTCTATACTGTCACGTATAATACAGTTTTATACTGTCACATATAATACAGTTTTATACTGTCACGTATAATACAGTTTTATACTGTCACGTATAATACAGTTTTATACTGTCACGTATAATACAGTTTTATACTGTCACGTGTAATCCAGTTCTATACTGTCACGTATAATCCAGTTGTATACTGTCACGTATAATACAGTTCTATACTGTCACGTATAATCCAGTTCTATACTGTCACGTATAATCCAGTTTTATACTGTCACGTATAATACAGTTCTATACTGTCACGTATAATACAGTTCTATACTGTCACGTATAATACAGTTCTATACTGTCACGTATAATACAGTTCTATACTGTCACGACAAGGCGCTTCATATGAAATTTGAGCCCAAAGCTATTCCTGGACACGTCACTAATTAGAACATTACCAGAAATGTCTCCCTTCACTTTGGGTCCCCCTGGCGTGACTAGGACCACCTCCAAAGACATGTACCTGGGGATAGGCCCCTCCCACCTCCAAAGACATGTACCTGGGGATAGGCCCCTCCCACCTCCACAGACATGCACCTGGGGATAGGTTGATTAGCAACACTAATTGGTCCCTAATGTGTGAATGTTGTCCATCTGTGTTGGCCCTGCCCTCCACCTGAATGCTAAAGATAAGCTCCAGCACCCCCGAGAGGGACAAGCGGTAGAAAATGGATGGATGGATGGAGTTTTACAGTTAAAGTTGAAATGCTGAAATGAATGCACTTTTACTGAATATTAAAATGTTTTACCTGCGATGCAACATGTGTTTAAAAAGTTAGCATGCTAACGTTAGCATACATCAAGGACCAAATGATGTATAACTATAACATTAGCTTAAAAATCTAGCCTACTAAGATCTTTAGATGCATCGCAATTAAGACATGGGCGATTAAATTGATTTGTAAACGTCAATCAATAATGGAATAAAGAAAGCAATGCACACTTTTTAGGGTGTCACTAATTATCGGTACGAAGCCATAACCGATTTTAACTTGAGAGATATTGAATACATGCTGGATGGATCTACTCATAGTATGGATCTACTCATAGTATGGATCTACTCATAGTATGGATCTACTCATAGTATGGATGGGTGGATGTGCGGTTGGATGGATCTACTCATAGTATGGATGGGTGGATGTGCGGTTGGATGGATCTACTCATAGTATGGATGGGTGGATGTGCGGTTGGATGGATCTAGTCATAGTATGGATGGGTGGATGTGCGGTTGGATGGATCTACTCATAGTATGGATGGGTGGATGTGCAGTTGGATGGATCTACTCATAGTATGGATGGGTGCATGTGCGGTTGGATGGATCTACTCATAGTATGGATGGGTGGATGTGCGGTTGGATGGATCTAGTCATAGTATGGATGGGTGGATGTGCGGTTGGATGGATCTACTCATAGTATGGATGGGTGGATGTGCAGTTGGATGGATCTACTCATAGTATGGATGGGTGCATGTGCGGTTGGATGGATCTACTCATAGTATGGATGGGTGGATGTGCGGTTGGATGGATCTAGTCATAGTATGGATGGGTGGATGTGCGGTTGGATGGATCTACTCATAGTATGGATGGGTGGATGTGCAGTTGGATGGATCTACTCATAGTATGGATGGGTGCATGTGCGGTTGGATGGATCTACTCATAGTATGGATGGGTGGATGTGCGGTTGGATGGATCTAGTCATAGTATGGATGGGTGGATGTGCGGTTGGATGGATCTAGTCATAGTATGGATGGGTGGATGTGCGGTTGGAAAGTCACTAATCTCTTGCTTGTAGATCTAATCTGGCCAGATTTCCCAGATGACGTAATACTTTCTTGTTTGCCACTGACGACTCAGCAACATGGCAGACAGCACCCAACAATCAATGCACACCCGCTTATTGCATCTACAGTTTGGATTTGTGTCTTGAAAAAGGTGTGTTCTATGGCTATTTGTAACGTTTGGAAAGTAATGTGAGCACTCACCTGTTGACATGAGGATGCTAATGCTAGCAGAGCTACCAAGTGGCAAGAGAAGGTCACAGATTTGAAAGGTCATCAAGTACCACTATACAGTATTTGACTATCTCAGTGGGTGTTTCCAGAAGATTGTGGACTAATGACACAGTATTGTTTCATGGTCCTATGGAGGGATTACAAAGAAGAAGCAAACAGTTTGTAACACAACAATTCATCCTCAGAAGTTTCAAGTGAACGCCACTTCAAGAGGACTTGCACTTTGTTTGGAATGTTCCCAATCATTATGAGAGACGTGACCACGGGTGTATTTCTTCAATGCATTGGGAATATTAAATAGATGAAGTATTTGAGCAATTTACAATATTTGTACTGTAACACTTCTACTCACTTTCTCATTCTTGCTACCTCAGCAAACCACACTAAATACCTTCTAGTCTTTTCTTGAACTTTCGGGATCACACCCCTCTTATTTCCTCAGGCAGCATCGTGTCTATTTACAATGAAACTCGTGACATTGTTCTGACATGACACGTTTCATTTTATTGTCACCTTGCAAACCTTCCATCGCCATCAAATTGTAATGTTTTAAAAAGTATTGTTAGGCACTCCTATTGTAACCCATGTATCCACATTCATACCCAATCACCATTTAACCCTTGTGTGGTGTTCGGGTCTGTGGGACCCGTTTTCGATTTTTATTAAAAGAAAAATGATACAATTATTTAAATTTTCAAACCGAGACTCACTGGCTTTGGCTCATTTTCTGTGAAGAACATATATCAGAATACATATTTAATGAGCACACACCATACACCCCCCCTACACATTTATATTACATAGAACATGTTCGGGGTCCACTGGACCCGGGGCTAATAGAAGTGTGGACATTGATGTTCTGTGTACCACACGCACACACACACACACACACAGCAGGCCTAGACAGGAGGAGGACAGAGTGTAGGTACACAGAACATCAGAGGGTCAAATGTGTGAGAAAATGAGCGCAGACAGTGTTGACAAACGATGTTGCAACCTTGTGTGGGAAGCGCAGGTGCAGAAACACAAAAGAAGAATCCCTGTGGGATGCAGAAACTGCCAGAGAAATGTCCATGCAACGTTCATATTGTTGTTACTCAGCCAGCGTTTGTGGGTCTTGGACTTAGACTTACTTTTTATTGTCATTCAAATTTCAACTTTGCAGTACAGATAAGAACAACATTTTGTTGCATTCGCTGGTTGTAGTGCAGGATAAAAAAGCAATAAGGTGCAGATATAAATAAATAGATTACTGTACAGATAATTATATTGCACTTTTTCACATGCGTCCACGTTTATGGATGTATGTTATATTGTCTTTATATTCCAGTGTGTTAATCCTTTTTTGGGGGGAGTTGAGGGGATAATGTAATTATGATGCGTTCAAGAGTCTTACGGACTGAGGGAAGAAGCTGTTACGGAACCCGGAGGTTCTGCTTCGGAGGCTGCGGAACCTCTTTCTAGAGTCCAGCAGTGAAAACAGTCCTTGGTGGGGGTGGGAGGAGTCTTTGCACATTTTCTGAGCCCTGGTCAGGCAGCGGCTTTTTGCCATGTCCTGGATAGGAGGAAGAGGAGTCCTGATCATCTTTTCCGCCGTCCTCACCACTCTCTGGAGAGACTTCCAGTCTGAGGCATTGCAGGCTCCAGTCCAGACAGATGCAGGTGGTCTCTATAGTGCCTCTGTAGAATGTGCTGAGAATGGGGGGGGGGGGGGGGGGGCTGTGCTCTTTTCATCCCACGCAAAAAGTGCATGTGCTGCTGAGCTCTTTTTACAAGAGCTCCGGTGTGTAGGGACCAGGTCATATTGTCAGTTATCTGCACCCCCAGGAACTTGGTGCTGCTTACCATCTCCACCTCTGTGCCGTTGATGCAGAGTGGGGTGTGGCTGGACTGGTGCTTCCTGAAGTCAACCATGATCTCCTTGGTCTTGTTGACATTCAGGACCAGGTTGTTGGTTCTGCACCAGTCAGCCAGATGTTTCACCTCCTCCCTGTAGTCCATGTGGTTGTTGTCCCGGATGAGGCCCACTACTGTAGTTTACTTCACAATGTGGTTAGTAGTGGACCCGGTGTAGCAGTCATGGGTCATCAACGTGGACTCAGGACGCAGCCCTGGGGGGAGCCGGTGCTCAGGGAGATGGCACTGGAGGTGTTGTTGCCCACTCTCACAGACTGGGGTCTGTCTGTGAGGAAGTCTAGCAGCCAGTTGCAAAGGGGGGTACTGAATCCAGCCAGTACTGAATCCAGCCAGTTGCAAAGGGGGGTACTGAATCCAAGGTTTGCTCAGCAAGTGCTGCGGGATGAATGGGATTAACACAAATACGACTGTATATACGACGGACACTGCCCTCCAAAATAGTCTCTCTATTTTTGATGAAATAACATTAGAGGAATTATTACAGCGTGTAAGTGGGATAAAACAAACAACATGTTTACTTGACCCACTTCCTGGGAAACTTATCAAGGAACTGTTTGTATTATTAGGTCCATCAGTGTTAAATATTATAAACTTATCACTTTCCTCCGGCACTGTTCCCCTAGCATTCAAAAAAGCGGTTATTCATCCTCTGCTCAAAAGACCTAACCTCGATCCTGACCTCATGGTAAACTACCGACCGGTCTCCCACCTTCCGTTTATTTCCAAAATTCTCGAAAAAACTGTTGCACAGCAGCTAAATGAACACTTAGTGACTAACAATCTCTGTGAACCTTTTCAATCCGGTTTCAGGGCAAATCACTCTACGGAGACAGCCCTCGCAAAAATGACTAATGATCTATTGCTAACGATGGATTCTGATGCGTCATCTATGTTGCTGCTTCTTGATCTTAGCGCCGCTTTCGATACCGTCGATCATAATATTTTATTAGAGCGTATCAAAACACGTATTGGTATGTCAGACTTAGCCTTGTCTTGGTTTAACTCTTATCTTACTGACAGGATGCAGTGTGTCTCCCATAACAATGTGACCTCGGACTATGTCAAGGTAACGTGCGGAGTTCCCCAGGGTTCAGTTCTTGGCCCTGCACTCTTTAGTATTTACATGCTGCCGCTGGGTGACATCATACGCAAATACGGTGTTAGCTTTCACTGTTATGCTGATGACACCCAACTCTACATGCCCCTAAAGCTGACCAACACGCCGGACTGTAGTCAGCTGGAGGCGTGTCTTAATGAAATTAAACAATGGATGTCCGCTAACTTTTTGCAACTCAACGCTAAGAAAACGGAAATGCTGATTATCGGTCCTACTAGACACCAACATCTATTTAATAATACCACCTTAACATTTGACAACCAAACAATTAAACAAGGAGACTCGGTAAAGAATCTGGGTATTATCTTCCACCCAACTCTCTCGTTTGAGTCACACATTAAGAGTGTTACTAAAACGGCCTTCTTTCATCTCCGTAATATCGCTAAAATTCGTTCCATCTTGTCCACTAGCGACGCTGAGATCATTATTCATGCGTTCGTTACGTCTCGTCTCGATTACTGTAACGTATTATTTTCGGGCCTCCCTATGTCTAGCATTAAAAGATTACAGTTGGTACAAAATGCGGCTGCAAGGCTTTTGACAAAAACAAGAAAGTTTGATCATATTACGCCTATACTGTATATACCTTTATATACATATATATATATATATACACCTATACTGGCTCACTTGCACTGGCTTCCTGTGCACCTAAGATGCGACTTTAAGGTTTTACTACTTACGTATAAAATATTACACGGTTTAGCTCCAGGCTATCTCGCCGATTGTATTGTACCATATGTCCCGACAAGAAATCTGCGTTCAAAGAACTCCGGCTTATTAGTGATTCCCAGAGCCAAAAAAAAGTCTGCGGGCTATAGAGCGTTTTCTATTCGGGCTCCAGTACTCTGGAATGCCCTCCCGGTAACAGTTAGAGATGCTACCTCAGTAGAAGCATTTAAGTCCCATCTTAAAACTCATTTGTATAATCTAGCCTTTAAATAGACCCCCCCTTTTTTAGACCAGTTGATCTGCCGTTTCTTTTCTTCTCTCCTCTTCTCCCCTGTCCCTTGCGAGGGGGAGTTGCATAGGTCCGGTGGCCATGGATGAAGTGCTGGCTGTCCAGAGCCGGGACCCCGGGTGGACCACTAGCCTGTGCATCGGTTGGGGACATCTCTGCGCTGCTGACCCGTCTCCGCTCGGGATGGTTTCCTGTTGGCCCCGCTGTGGACTGGACTCCCGCTGATGTGTTGGATCCACTGTGGACTGGACTTTCACAATGTTATGTCAGACCCACTCGACATCCGTTGCTTTCGGTCTCCCCTAGAGGGGGGGGGTTACCCACATATGCGGTCCTCTCCAAGGTTTCTCATAGTCATTCACCGACGTCCCACTGGGGTGAGTTTTTCCTTGCCCGTATGTGGGCTCTGTACCGAGGATGTCGTTGTGGCTTGTACAGCCCTTTGAGACACTTGTGATTTAGGGCTATATAAATAAACATTGATTGATTGATTGATTGATGATGGTGTTGAATGCTGAGCTGAAGTCCAGGAACAACATCCGCACGTGTGTGTCCTTTCCTTCCAGATGTTCTAAGCTCAGGTGGAGTGCAGAGGAGATGGCGTCCTCTGTGGAGCAGTTAGGGCCATAAGCAAACTGGTATGTGGGGGGAAGTCTGGAGACAATATATTCCTCTACCAGCCTCTCCAAGCACTTCATTGCAGAGGTTTTTTGGGATAAGGTAAACATCTTTTCAGTATTTGAACATCCATCCTAGCCCGCCAGGTGACGTCACATGCAGTCTGCTTGAGGGTCACGTGACAGACTAGCTTGAGGGTCACATGCAGTCTGCTTGAGGGTCACGTGACAGACTAGCTTGAGGGTCACATGCAGTCTGCTTGAGGGTCACGTGACAGACTAGCTTGAGGGTCACATGCAGTCTGCTTGAGGGTCACGTGACAGACTAGCTTGAGGGTCACATGCAGTCTGCTTGAGGGTCACGTGACAGACTAGCTTGAGGGTCACGTGACAGACTAGCTTGAGGGTCACGTGACAGACTAGCTTGAGGGTCACGTGACAGACTAGCTTGAGGGTCACGTGACAGACTAGCGTTCATCTGCTGATACGTGATGCTAAATGAAGCGGCTAAACACACACACGCTGTTCAGGGACACACACACACACACACACACACACACACACACACACACACACACACACACACACACACACACACACACACACACACACATACACACACACACATGCACATTCCACTAATGGAAAGCTTTCAAGATGAAATGTGGTCTCTGGTTTGTGGCCCCCACCATGTTGTGATGCCACTGTGTTGGGGGCTTAGACACTAGCACCTTGGGACATAAGCAGCTCTAAAAACAACACTACCTTCTCTACACACACACACACACACACACACACACACACACACACACACACACACACACACACACACACACACACACACACACACACACACACACACACACACACACACACACACACACACACACACACACAGATTATTCACAGATTGATGCTTTGAAATGCTATGACAAGCAGATATTTAAAGCCCCCTGAGAGTAACGAGCCGTACAAAATGAATTAGAAAAGACAAATTAAAAAAATAAAATAATTTAAAAATATATATATGTATATATATTTTTTTTTTTTAACTTGGGACTTCCTGCGGGCAGGATTTTGGACGCTGGGGGACTTGTGATGTAGATGAGCATGTCTGCTGTACAAGAAAAGTGTGTCATACTTCTCTTCTTGCCTTATTTGTCTTTGATGACATTTTCTTTGATTGGATTTTTATTAAGGATCCCCATTAGCTGGTTGCCTCAACAAGCCACTAGTCTTTTTATTAAGGATCCCCATTAGCTGGTTGCCTCAACAAGCCACTAGTCTTTTTATTAAGGATCCCCATTAGCTGGTTGCCTCAACAAGCCACTAGTCTTTTTATTAAGTATCCCCATTAGCTGGTTGCCTCAACAAGCCACTAGTCTTTTTATTAAGTATCCCCATTAGCTGGTTGCCTCAACAAGCCACTAGTCTTTTTATTAAGGATCCCCATTAGCTGGTTGCCTCAACAAGCCACTAGTCTTTTTATTAAGGATCCCCATTAGCTGGTTGCCTCAACAAGCCACTAGTCTTTTTATTAAGTATCCCCATTAGCTGGTTGCCTCAACAAGCCACTAGTCTTTTTATTAAGGATCCCCATTAGCTGGTTGCCTCAACAAGCCACTAGTCTTTTTATTAAGGATCCCCATTAGCTGGTTGCCTCAACAAGCCACTAGTCTTTTTATCAAGGATCCCCATTAGCTGGTTGCCTCAACAAGCCACTAGTCTTTTTATTAAGGATCCCCATTAGCTGGTTGCCTCAACAAGCCACTAGTCTTTTTATTAAGTATCCCCATTAGCTGGTTGCCTCAACAAGCCACTAGTCTTTTTATTAAGGATCCCCATTAGCTGGTTGCCTCAACAAGCCACTAGTCTTTTTATTAAGTATCCCCATTAGCTGGTTGCCTCAACAAGCCACTAGTCTTTTTATTAAGTATCCCCATTAGCTGGTTGCCTCAACAAGCCACTAGTCTTTTTATTAAGTATCCCCATTAGCTGGTTGCCTCAACAAGCCACTAGTCTTTTTATTAAGGATCCCCATTAGCTGGTTGCCTCAACAAGCCACTAGTCTTTTTATTAAGGATCCCCATTAGCTGGTTGCCTCAACAAGCCACTAGTCTTTTTATTAAGGATCCCCATTAGCTGGTTGCCTCAACAAGCCACTAGTCTTTTTATTAAGGATCCCCATTAGCTGGTTGCCTCAACAAGCCACTAGTCTTTTTATTAAGGATCCCCATTAGCTGGTTGCCTCAACAAGCCACTAGTCTTTTTATTAAGTATCTCCATTAGCTGGTTGCCTCAACAAGCCACTAGTCTTTTTATTAAGTATCCCCATTAGCTGGTTGCCTCAACAAGCCACTAGTCTTTTTATTAAGTATCCCCATTAGCTGGTTGCCTCAACAAGCCACTAGTCTTCCTGGGGTCCACAATTCAATACAAATAAATGCATGTATTGAATGTTTGGAGCAGCCAGACCGCAGCAGGAGGTGATAGGGAGAAGAACAAAAGGAAGTCAATTGTGGGGACAAGTCAAGTCAAGTCAACTTTATTTATATAGCACGTTTGCAACAACTTTTACATTGAACCAAAGTGCTTTACAGGTTCAAAAAGCATGGAGCAAAAAAAACCCCCCAAAAAAGGCAAGAGGGGGACAAAGAGACAAAAACAACAACAGCAAACACAACAACAACAACAACAAACACAACAACAACAACAACAGAGCAACATCAGCAAATACGACATGTACAAATATGATAGTAAAAGTAATAGCAAAGAAGCAGTTAGTAAAATAAAAAATAATACAGAAATGACAATGAGCATTATTACACTACAAATGGAGCAATACAAATACCAATATAAATATCACTATTGATAATAAACAATACCAATACTTTACCTTTATTATCAACAATACAATTGTTCAAATGCAACAATACATATACGTCATGATAGCTTGAGATACGAAAGAATGCAGAAAAATGGAGGGGAAGAAAGAGAAGCAACCTACATTAACCTTGTAGATTGTTATAGTAACAATAGGTTAAGCTTTGTCAGTGTGCCATGTGTTATACCCAGTTTACCCTAGGGCAACAACATTAATATATGTTTGATGAAACGTGATTATGTGCATGAGTGTTTGTGTGCATATGTACTTGTATATGTACAGTATGTGTATGTGTGTTTGTACAGTGAATGTATATGTACAGTATGTGTATATGTGTGTTTGAACAGTGAATGTATATGTACAGTATGTGTATGTGTGCTTGTACAGTGAATGTATATGTACAGTATGTGTATATGTGTGCTTGTACAGTGAATGTATATGTACAGTATGTGTATATGTGTGCTTGTACAGTGAATGTATATGTACAGTATGTGTATATGTGTGTACAGTGAATGTATATGTACAGTATGTGTATATGTATGTTTGTACAGTGAATGTATATGTACAGTATGTGTATATGTGTGTTTGTACAGTGAATGTATATGTACAGTGTGTGTATATGTGTGTTTGTACAGTGAATGTATATGTACAGTATGTGTATGTGTGTGTTTGTACAGTGAATGTATATGTACAGTATGTGTATATGTGTGCTTGTACAGTGAATGTATATGTACAGTATGTGTATATGTGTGCTTGTACAGTGAATGTATATGTACAGTATGTGTATATGTATGTTTGTACAGTGAATGTATATGTACAGTATGTGTATATGTATGTTTGTACAGTGAGTGTATATGTACAGTATGTGTATATGTGTGTTTGTACAGTGAATGTATATGTACAGTATGTGTATATGTATGTTTGTACAGTGAATGTATATGTACAGTATGTGTATATGTGTGCTTGTACAGTGAATGTATATGTACAGTATGTGTATATGTATGTTTGTACAGTGAATGTATATGTACAGTATGTGTATATGTCACAGATTGTCCATAACGAACACCATGTTCAAGCATAAGGGTGTCCATATGTGCACTTGGCACCAGGAACATGGTCCACTCGGACTCAATGTCCAGCACCTCCCTCCTGACATGTTCAAAGTTCTTCCGGAGGTGGGAATTGAAAGTCTCTCTGACAGGAGACTCTGCTAGGAATTCCCAGCAGACCCTCACAATGCGTTTGGGCCTGCTGGGTCTGTCCGGCATCCTCCCCCACCATCGCAGCCAACTCACCACCAGGTGGTGATCGGTAGAAAGCTCCGCCCCTCTCTTCACCAGAGTGTCCAAAACATGAGGCCGCAAATCCGATGACACAACTACAAAGTCGATCATGGAACTGCGGCCTAGGGTGTCCTGGTGCCAAGTGCACATATGGACACCCTTATGTTTGAACATGGTGTTTGTTATGGACAATTTGTGACGGGCACAAAAGTCCAATAACAAAACACAGCTCGGGTTCAGATCCGGGTGGCCATTCTTCCCAATCACGCCTCTCCAGGTTTCACTGTCGCTGCCAACATGAGCATTGAAGTCCCCCAGTAGAACGAGGGATTTACCCGGGGGAGCACCCTCAAGTACTCCCTCGAGTGAATCCAAAAAGGGTGGGTACTCTGAGCTGCCATTTGGCGCATAAGCGCAAACCATAGTCAGGACCCTTCCCCCCACCCGAAGGCGGAGGGAAGCTACCCTCTCGTCCACCGGGTTGAACTCCAACGTGCAGGCTCTGAGCCGGGGGTAACAAGAATTTCCACCCCAGCCCGTCGCCTCTCACCGCCAGAGTGGAAGAGAGTCCAGCCCCTCTCGAGAGAACTGGTTCCAGAGCCCTTGCTGTGCATCGAAGTGAGTCCGACTATATCTAGCCGGAACTTCTCTACCTCGCGCACTGCTCAGGCTCCTTACCCCCCAGCGAGGTGACGTGCCACGTCCCAAGAGCTAGCTTCTGTAGCTGAGGATCGGCCCGCCAGTTGGAGTGTCCCATCAGTTGGAGTGTCCCATCAGTTGGAGTGTACCCCCCAGTTGGAGTGTCCCATCAGTTGGAGTGTACCCCCCAGTTGGAGTGTACCCCCCAGTTGGAGTGTCCCATCAGTTGGAGTGTACCCCCCAGTTGGAGTGTCCCACCAGTTGGAGTGTCCCCCCCAGTTGGAGTGTCCCACCAGTTGGAGTGTCCCCCCAGTTGGAGTGTACCCCGCAGTTGGAGTGTCCCACCCAGTTGGAGTGTCCCCCCAGTTGGAGTGTCTCCCCCAGTTGGAGTGTACCCCGCAGTTGGAGTGTCCCACCCAGTTGGAGTGTCCCCCCAGTTGGAGTGTACCCCGCAGTTGGAGTGTCCCACCCAGTTGGAGTGTCCCACCAGTTGGAGTGTCCCATCAGTTGGAGTGTCCCACCAGTTGGAGTGTACCCCCCAGTTGGAGAGTCTCCCCCAGTTGGAGTGTCCCATCAGTTGGAGTGTCTCCCCCAGTTGGAGTGTCCCCCCAGTTGGAGTGTCCCACCAGTTGGAGTGTCCCCCCCCAGTTGGAGTGTCCCCCCCAGTTGGAGTGTCACCCCCAGTTGGAATGCCCCCCCCAGTTGGAGTGTCCCACCAGTTGGAGTGTCACCCCCAGTTGGAGTGTCCCACCAGTTGGAGTGTCACCCCCAGTTGGAGTGTCCCCCCAGTTGGAGTGTCACCCCCAGTTGGAGTGTACCCCGCAGTTGGAGTGTCCCACCCAGTTGGAGTGTCCCCCCAGTTGGAGTGTACCCCGCAGTTGGAGTGTCCCACCAGTTGGAGTGTCCCCCCAGTTGGAGTTGGAGTGTCCCACCAGTTGGAGTGTCCACCCAGTTGGAGTGTTTCCCCCCCAGTTGGAGTGTTCCCCCCCCAGTTGTTCCCCCCAGTTGGAGTGTACCCCCCAGTTGGAGTGTCCCACCAGTTGGAGTGTCCCCCCCAGTTGGAGTGTCCCCCCCAGTTGGAGTTGGAGTGTCCCACCAGTTGGAGTGACCCCCCAGTTGGAGTGTCCCACCAGTTGGAGTGTTTCCCCCACAGTTGGAGTGTTCCCCCCCAGTTGTTCTCCCCAGTTGGAGTGTCCCCCCAGTTGGAGTGTCCCCCCAGTTGGAGTGTCACCCCAGTTGGAGTGTCCCCCAGTTGGAGTTTCCCCCCCCCCCAGTTGGAGTGTTCCCCCCCAGTTGTTACCCCCAGTTGGAGTGTCCCCCCCAGTTGGAGTGCCCCCCCAGTTGGAGTATTCCCCCCCAGTTGGAGTGTTCCCCCCCCAGTTGGAGTGTCCCACCAGTTGGAGTGTACCCCCCCAGTTGTTATCCCCAGTTGGAGTGTCCCCCCAGTTGGAGTGCCCCCCCAGTTGGAGTATTCCCCCCCAGTTGGAGTGTTCCCCCCCAGTTTGAGTGTCCCACCAGTTGGAGTGTACCCCCCAGTTGGAGTGTCCCCCCCAGTTGGAGTGTTTCCCCCACAGTTGGAGTGTTCCCCCCCAGTTGTTCTCCCCAGTTGGAGTGTCCCCCCAGTTGGAGTGTCCCCCCCAGTTGGAGTGTTCCCCCCCAGTTGGAGTGTCACCCCAGTTGGAGTGTCCCCCAGTTGGAGTGCTCCCCCCAGTTGTTACCCCCAGTTGGAGTGTCCCCCCAGTTGGAGTGCCCCCCCAGTTGGAGTATTCCCCCCAGTTGGAGTGTTCCCCCCCAGTTGGAGTGTCCCACCAGTTGGAGTGTACCCCCCAGTTGGAGTGTCCCACCAGTTGGAGTGTCCCCCCAGTTGGAGTGTTTCCCCCCCAGTTGGAGTGTTTCCCCCCCAGTTGGAGTGTTCCCCCCAGTTGGAGTGTCACCCCAGTTGGAGTGTTTCCCCCCAGTTGGAGTGTCCCCCCCAGTTGGAGTGTCCCCCCAGTTGGAGTGTCCCCCCAGTTGGAGTGTCCCACCAGTTGGAGTGTCCCCCCCAGTTGGAGTGTTCCCCCCCAGTTGGAGTGTCCCACCAGTTGGAGTGTCCCACCCAGTTGGAGTGTCCCACCAGTTGGAGTGTACCCCCCAGTTGGAGTGTCCCCCCAGTTGGAGTGTCCCCCCCAGTTGGAGTGTCCCCCCAGTTAGAGTGTCCCCCCCACCCCTGATTAAGTGCATTGCCGCTTGCTTTTGGGCAAAGTGTGTGAAGAAGTTGTCCTATTCATTATTCAGTGACGTGACAACAAGCTGCTCTGCTGTCAGCCTCAACATGAACACACACTCATTATTCATGGCTGCACAATAGAGGACACACAAGGTGGACATTTTACTCTCACTATTGTACTACAATTAACTCTCACTATTGTACTACATTTTACTCTCACTATTGTACTACATTTAACTCTCACTATTGTACTACATTTTACTCTCACTATTGTACTACATTTAACTCTCACTATTGTACTACATTTTACTCTCACTATTGTACTACATTTGACTCTCACTATTGTACTACATTTAACTCTCACTATTGTACTACATTTAACTCTCACTATTGTACTACATTTTACTCTCAGTATTGTACTACATTTAACTCTCACTATTGTACTACATTTTACTCTCACTATTGTACTACATTTAACTCTCACTATTGTACTACATTTTACTCTCAGTATTGTACTACATTTAACTCTCACTATTGTACTACATTTTACTCTCACTATTGTACTACATTTAACTCTCACTATTGTACTACATTTTACTCTCACTATTGTACTACATTTTACTCTCACTATCGTACTACATTTAACTCTCACTATTGTACTACATTTTACTCTCACTATTGTACTACATTTAACCCTCACTATTGTACTACATTTTACTCTCACTATTGTACTACATTTTACTCTCACTATTGTACTACATTTACTACATTTAACTCTCACTATTGTACTATAACTCACAGGTTTTACAGCCACTTCATTAGGTACACCTGCACACATCCAAACCTGCAGACAGAAAATAGGCTTTAATAATCTACACATTCATCACTGTGCTAGCTTCTAATATTATAACCAACAGTAGTCTAGTTTCAACCCAATGTTTATAATATTCTAACCCAATCATTAGGGCAGTACGGTGGCAGAGGGGTTAGTGCGTCTGCCTCACAATTCGAAGGTCCTGAGTAGTCGTGAGTTCAATCCCGGAATCGGGATCTTTCTGTGTGGAGTTTGCATGTTCTCTCCGTGACTGTGTGGGTTCTACTCCAGCTTCCTCACACCTCCAAAGACATGCACCTGGGGATAGGCCCCTCCCACCTCCAAAGACATGCACCTGGGGATAGGCCCCTCCCACCTCCAAAGACATGCACCTGGGGATAGGTTGATTGGCAACACTAAATGGTCCCTAGTGTGTGAATATTGTCTGTCTATCTGTGTTGGCCCTGTGATGAGGTGGCGACTTGTCCAGGGTGTACCCCGCCTTCCGCCCGATTGTAGCTGACATAGGCTCCAGCACCCCCCGCGACCCCGAAGGGAAGAAGCGGTAGAAAATGGATGGATGGATAACCCAATCATTAGGCACAGTAGTCTAGTTTCAACCCAATGTTTGTAATATTCTAACCCAATAATTAGGCACAGTAGTCTAGTTTCAACCCATCCATCCATCCATCTTCTTCCGCTTATCCGAGGTCGGGTCGCGGGGGCAGCAGCCTAAGCAGGGAAGCCCAGATTTTCCTCTCCCCAGCCACTTGGTCCAGCTCCTCCTGGGGGATCCCGAGGCGTTCCCAGGCCAGCCGGGAGACATAGTCTTCCCAACGTGTCCTGGGTCTTCCCCTTGGCCTCCTACCGGTCGGACATGCCCTAAACACCTCCCTAGGGAGGTGTTCGGGTGGCATCCTGACCAGATGCCCCAACCACCTCATCTGGCTCCTCTCCATGTGGAGGAGCAGCGGCTTTACTTTGAGCTCCCCCCGGATGGCAGAGCTTCTCACCCTATCTCTAAGGGAGAGACCCGCCACCCGGTGGAGGAAACTCATTTGGGCCGCTTGTACCCGTGATCTTGTCCTTTCGGTCATAACCCAAAGCTCATGACCATAGGTGAGGATGGGAACGTAGATCGACCGGTAAATTGAGAGCTTTGCCTTCCGGCTCAGCTCCTTCTTCACCACAACGGATCGATACAGCGTCTGCATCACTGAAGACGCCGCACCGATCCGCCTGTCGACCTCACGATCCACTCTTCCTTCACTCGTGAACAAGACTCCAAGGTACTTGAACTCCTCCACTTGGGGCAGGGTCTCCTCCGCAACCCGGAGATGGCACTCCACCCTTTCCCGGGCGAGAACCATGGACTCGGACTTGGAGGTGCTGATTCTCATCCCAGTCACTTCACACTCAGCTGTGAACCGATCCAGCGAGAGCTGAAGATCCTGGCCAGATGAAGCCATCAGGACCACATCATCTGCAAAAAGCAGAGACCTAATCCTGCAGCCACCAAACCAGATCCCCTCAACGCCCTGAGTACGCCTAGAAATTCTGTCCATAAAAGTTCAGAACAGAATGGGTGACAAAGGGCAGCCTTGGCGGAGTCCAACCCTCACTGGAAACGTGTCCCACTTACTGCCGGCAAGGCAGACCAAACTCTGGCACTGATCATACAGGGAGCGGACCGCCACAATCAGACAGTCCGATACCCCATACTCTCTGAGCACTCCCCACAGGACTTCCCGAGGGACACGGTCCAATGCCTTCTCCCCTTGGCACCAGCTCAAAGTAAAGCCGCTGCTCCTCCACATGGAGAGGAGCCAGATGAGGTGGTTCGGGCATCTGGTCAGGATGCCACCTGAACGCCTCCCTAGGGAGGTGTTTAGGGCACATCCGACCAGTAGGAGGCCACGGGGAAGACCCAGGACACGTTGGGAAGACTATGTCTCCCGGCTGGCCTGGGAACGCCTCGGGATCCCCCGGGAAGAGGTGGACGAAGTGGCTGGGGAGAGGGAAGTCTGGGCTTCCCTGCTTAGGCTGCTGCCCCCGCGACCTGACCTCGGATAAGCGGAAGAAGATGGATGGATGGATGGATGGATGGATGGATGGATGGATGGACAACCACACATTGCAAAAGAATGGTTGTTGAAATAATTGTGACACTCCTAATTACAAGCTTGACTTTTCAAGCCAACTTGACTTGCAGTGGTATAACTTGGTATGTGACACATGCTAACTGTTTAGCATGCGAGCCTTCCTGGGTCAGGTCAGGGGTCAGGGGTCAGGGGTCATGCGTGCAGGTGCACAGGGGTTGCAGCATTTATGTCATTGCAGTATTTTTCCAATTGGAGCATTTTGTTAATGAATGGTGTTGAGATGTACATTTTGTTAATGAATGGTGTTGAGATGTACATTTTGTTGATGAATGGTGTTGAGATGTACATTTTGTTAATGAATGGTGTTGAGATGTACATTTTGTTGATGAATGGTGTTGAGATGTACATTTTGTTAATGAATGGTGTTGAGATGTACATTTTGTTGATGAATGGTGTTGACATGTACATTTTGTTGATGAATGGTATTGAGATGTACATTTTGTTGATGAATGGTATTGAGATGTACATTTTGTTGATGAATGGTGTTGAGATGTACATTTTGTTGATGAATGGTATTGAGATGTACATTTTGTTAATGAATGGTGTTGAGATGTACATTTTGTTAATGAATGGTGTTGAGATGTACATTTTGTTGATGAATGGTGTTGAGATGTACATTTTGTTAATGAATGGTGTTGAGATGTACATTTTGTTAATGGTATTGAGATGTACATTTTGTTGATTAATGGTGTTGAGATGTACATTTTGTTGATGAATGGTGTTGAGATGTACATTTTGTTAATGAATGGTATTGAGATGTACATTTGTTAATGAATGGTGTTGAGATGTACATTTTGTTGATGAATGGTGTTGAGATGTACATTTTGTTAATGAATGGTATTGAGATGTACATTTTGTTGATGAATGGTGTTGAGATGTACATTTTGTTAATGAATGGTGTTGAGATGTACATTTTGTTAATGGTATTGAGATGTACATTTTGTTGATGAATGGTATTGAGATGTACATTTTGTTGATGAATGGTGTTGAGATGTACATTTTGTTAATGAATGGTATTGAGATGTACATTTTGTTGATGAATGGTATTGAGATGTACATTTTGTTGATGAATGGTGTTGAGATGTACATTTTGTTAATGAATGGTGTTGAGATGTACATTTTGTTAATGAATGGTGTTGAGATGTACATTTTGTTAATGAATGGTGTTGAGATGTACATTTTGTTAATGAATGGTGTTGAGATGTACATTTTGTTAATGGTATTGAGATGTACATTTTGTTGATGAATGGTATTGAGATGTACATTTTGTTGATGAATGGTGTTGAGATGTACATTTTGTTGATGAATGGTGTTGAGATGTACATTTTGTTAATGGTATTGAGATGTACATTTTGTTGATGAATGGTATTGAGATGTACATTTCTGTAATGAATGGTGTTGAGATGTACATTTCTGTAATGAATGATGTTGAGATGTACATTTCTGTAATGAATGGTGTTGAGATGTACATTTCTGTAATGAATGATGTTGAGATGTACATTTCTGTAATGAATGGTGTTGAGATGTACATTTTGTTAATGAATGGTGTTGAGATGTACATTTGGTTAATGAATGGTGTTGAGATGTACATTTGATGAGCTTGCATCAGTAACTGTCTTTGTCCTAGAAATCTTTTTCCTCTTTTTTCATCATCCATGTTTTATACTAGCAGATGAATAATAAAGCGGGTGTGCTGGATGTCAGGTGGGTGTGGGCGTCACCAGGCCAGACAGATGTGGGCCACATTGATTGTGGACGTCTTCCTTTGAAGGTGGCCCCAGGCATGTGGTCACCTTTAATGGTGGTTAAAGCATCTCTGAGGTTGATCTGCTGCTTCTCCAGGGAGTGTCTGTCTCTCACACTAATATTATCTCCATCATATTCACTCCTAATTCTGCCTTCATTTCCAGCCTTCTTCTTCTTCTTCTTCTTCTTGGCCTTTAAAATATTCAGCGGCTCTGCAGGCCTCCTCCATGTTGCAGAAGTGAGCCATGCAGAAAGAAAATCTTTGTGAGTCACTGATTTCAATCCTGCTGGATTAGTTTTGGCTAAAAAAAAAAAACATACTCAGCATATTTTCATATTTGAAGTGGCACAAACACTAACGCTATCGTTCTGTGTGTGTGTGTGTGTGTGTGTGTGTGTGTGTGTGTGTGTGTGTGTGTGTGTGTGTGTGTGTGTGTGTGTGTGTGTGTGTGTGTGTGTGTGTGTGTCATCACCTGCAGCTGTCATGAGGGTGCAGTCCCAACAAAAAAGAAATCTGCAAGTTGTTTATGGTGCAAACACATGACTGAGGTGGGCAAAACAAACAGGAGCAGCAATCACAGCAACAACACACACTTTACACAGCAACAACACACACTTTACACAGCAACAACACACACTTTACACAGCAACAACACACACTTTACACAGCAACAACACACACTTTACACAGCAATCTGGCCCTCAACAAATGACATACAATTCAAATGCATTACAAATATATGAGTGTATATATATATATATATATATATATATATATATGTATGTATGTGTGGGGAAAAAATCACAAGACTACTTCATCTCTACAGGCCTGTTTCATGAGGGGTTCCCTCAATCATCAGGAGATTTACATATATGAGTGTATATATATATATATATATATATATATATATATATATATATATATATATATATATATATATATATATATATGTATATATATATATATATATATATATATATATATATATACGTTAGGTCATGAAAAAACACAGGGGCTATATCATCCCTACAAGCCTGTTTCACAGGTTTCCCTGCTTGTCAGGGGATTTTGTAAAATTCCCCTGATGATATAGCCCCTGTGTTTTTTCCTGACCTAACGTATATTCCGCTCCACCCCGGCATTGAGCACTGTATAACGGATAAACCACAGAAACCTCAACTATATATATATATATATATATATATATATATATATATATATATATATATATATATATATATATATATATATATATATATATATATATATATATATATATATATATATATATATTTATATATATATATATATATATATATATATATATATATATATATATATATATATATATATATATATATATATATATATATATATATAAATATATATATGTGTGTGTGTGTGTGTCGTGGTATGAATCTTTGGGCCCCTAAAATGTTGATCAGATTCCAATTCTTGGGGTGAATCAACTCAGAATCAATACTCGATTCAACATGATTCTAGATTCAAACCCATTCTTGCAATATATTATTTGGTATAATAATGATCATTTTCAGAAAAGGTTACATGTTTGAAAAGTTCCTTTTGCTTGACCTAAAATGTCTTTTTAAAAATAAATTCTATTTTTGTAAATTATGAATTAAATAAGAATAATCCATTTAGAATTGAGATGAAAAAGAATCGCAATTTTTTTTGTGCACCCCCCAAAATGTGCATTATATATAAATATGTGTGTGTGTGTGTGTGTGTGTGTGTGTGTGTGTGTGTGTGTGTGTGTGTGTGTGTGTGTGTGTGTGTGTGTGTGTGTGTGTGTGTGTGTGTGTATATACTGTATATCCCCACACTCTGTTTGAGTAAAAGCAAATGTTACATTTAATGTATTGCATCTCTTTAAAGGATGAGAAAATGACCTCATCTTGCCAAAGGACAAAACTTCATGCGTGGTGAGAAGAAAAGACATTGAAGGTGAGTGCTCACAAAAAAAAGGTGAGTGCTCACCAAAAAAAAGGTGAGTGCTCACCAAAAAAAAGGTGAGTGCTCACCAAAAAAGGTGAGTGTTCATCATTAAATGTCATGTTGTTTTGCCAGCATGTGTGTGTGTGTTGTAGGGGGGCCTAGAGGGGACACACACATGTTGCCTACAACAAAGGTGGGAAAAAGCTGCAGTCATCAAACAAATGCAGAAGAAAATATGATGTGAAAAACACACAACAGCACAACAGTACACACCACCAACACACTTTGTACTTTTCCTGTGTCAAGGTCATGTCAAATATCAAATAGAAAACATATTCAATTCATATTCCTAGCCCCTTCCTGCTCCGTCACTGGCAGGAATACACAAGCAAATGTCCCTCCCGTCTACTGCACTGATCCTGTCTTTTACTTTTCTTACATTTCTTATTTTACACACACAAATACTGTAAGGTGTTCTATCCCTTCAAGTCATTGATGTCTAATTACATTGTCATAGCAAGCATTCAGTGGCGCTAAATATTGAAATATAGTTGAAAACATGTCAGTTGATGTTGTTTCAACATTGAAATATAGTTGAAAACATGTCAGTTGATGTTGTTTCAACATTGAAATATAGTTGAAAACATGTCAGTTGATGTTGTTTCAACATTGAAATATAGTTGAAAACATGTCAGTTGATGTTGTTTCAACATTGAAATATAGTTGAAAACATGTCAGTTGATGTTGTTTCAACATTGAAATATAGTTGAAAACATGTCAGTTGATGTTGTTTCAACATTGAAATATAGTTGAAAACATGTCAGTTGTTGTTGTTTCAACATTGAAATATAGTTGAAAACATGTCAGTTGATGTTGTTTCAACATTGAAATATGGTTGAAAACATGTCAGTTGATGTTGTTTCAACATTGAAATATGGTTGAAAACATGTCAGTTGTTGTTTCAACATTGAAATATAGTTGAAAACATGTCAGTTGTTGTTTCAACATTGAAATATAGTTAAAAACATGTCAGTTGTTGTTGTTTCAACATTGAAATATAGTTGAAAACATGTCAGTTGATGTTTCAACATTGAAATATAGTTGAAAACATGTCAGTTGTTGTTGTTTCAACATTGAAATATAGTTGAAAACATGTCAGTTGATGTTTCAACATTGAAATATAGTTGAAAACATGTCAGTTGATGTTTCAACATTGAAATATAGTTGAAAACATGTCAGTTGATGTTTCAACATTGAAATATAGTTGAAAACATGTCAGTTGTTGTTGTTTCAACATTGAAATATAGTTGAAAACATGTCAGTTGTTGTTGTTTCAACATTGAAATATAGTTGAAAACATGTCAGTTGATGTTTCAACATTGAAATATAGTTGAAAACATGTCAGTTGATGTTTCAACATTGAAATATAGTTGAAAACATGTCAGTTGTTGTTGTTTCAACATTGAAATATAGTTGAAAACATGTCAGTTGATGTTTCAACATTGAAATATAGTTGAAAACATGTCAGTTGATGTTTCAACATTGAAATATAGTTGAAAACATGTCAGTTGTTGTTGTTTCAACATTGAAATATAGTTGAAAACATGTCAGTTGTTGTTGTTTCAACATTGAAATATAGTTGAAAACATGTCAGTTGTTGTTTCAACATTGAAATATAGTTGAAAACATGTCAGTTGATGTTGTTTCAACATCGAAATATAGTTGAAAACATGTCAGTTGATGTTGTTTCAACATTGAAATATAGTTGAAAACATGTCAGTTGTTGTTGTTTCAACATTGAAATATAGTTGAAAACATGTCAGTTGATGTTGTTTCAACATTGAAATATAGTTGAAAACATGTCAGTTGTTGTTGTTTCAACATTGAAATATAGTTGAAAACATGTCAGTTGTTGTTGTTTCAACATTGAAATATAGTTGAAAACATGTCAGTTGTTGTTGTTTCAACATTGAAATATAGTTGAAAACATGTCAGTTGTTGTTGTTTCAACATTGAAATATAGTTGAAAACATGTCAGTTGTTGTTTCAACATTGAAATATAGTTGAAAACATGTCAGTTGTTGTTGTTTCAACATTGAAATATAGTTGAAAACATGTCAGTTGATGTTGTTTCAACATTGAAATATAGTTGAAAACATGTCAGTTGTTGTTTCAACATTGAAATATAGTTGAAAACATGTCAGTTGTTGTTGTTTCAACATTGAAATATAGTTGAAAACATGTCAGTTGTTGTTTCAACATTGAAATATAGTTGAAAACATGTCAGTTGATGTTGTTTCAACATTGAAATATAGTTGAAAACATGTCAGTTGATGTTGTTTCAACATTGAAATATAGTTGAAAACATGTCAGTTGTTGTTGTTTCAACATTGAAATATAGTTGAAAACATGTCAGTTGTTGTTTCAACATTGAAATATAGTTGAAAACATGTCAGTTGATGTTGTTTCAACATTGAAATATAGTTGAAAACATGTCAGTTGTTGTTGTTTCAACATTGAAATATAGTTGAAAACATGTCAGTTGATGTTGTTTCAACATTGAAATATAGTTGAAAACATGTCAGTTGTGAGTAAAGCTTTGGCTTCCAAACATTTAATCACTTGCCCGTACGTGCGTGTCGCTATGTGCATGTCACGTACGTAACTTTGGGCAAATATATGTTTCTTGCCGACTCTGATGGCGGCCAGGGTGTCGTCGAAAGCTACAACGCCCGCCGCCGCTCCGTAGCTAAGGTAGCTTCAATGGCTCGTTAGCAACAGCATTGTTAAGCTTCGCCAGGCGGGAAAGCATTAACCGTGTAGTTACATGTCCATGGTTTAATAGTATTGTTGATCTGCTGTCTATCCTTCCAGTCAGGGGTTTATTTCTTTTGTTTCTATCTGCATTTGAGCCCGATGCTATCACGTTAGCTCCGTAGCTAAAGAGCGTTGCCGATGTATTGTCGTGGAGATAAAAGTCACTGTGAATGTCCATTTGGCGTTGTGGACTGTCATTTTCAAGAGGATATAGTATCCCAGGTGCTTTCAAATACAAATCCGTGATCTACAATAGAAAAAGGAGAGAGTGTGGAATCCAATGAGCCAGCTTGTACCTAAGTTACGGTCAGAGCGAAAAAAGATGCGTCCTGCACTGCATTCTTGTCCTTCACTCTCACGTTCCTCATCCACGAATCTTTCATCCTGGCTCAAATTAATGGGGTAATCGTCACTTTCTCGGTCCAAATCTCTCTCGCTGCTGGTGTAAACAATGTGCAGATGTGAGGAGCCTTTCAGCCTGTGACGTCACGCTACTTTCAACCTGTGACGTCACGCTACTTTCAACCTGTGACGTCACGCTACTTTCAACCTGTGACGTCACGCTACTTTCAACCTGTGACGTCACGCTACTTCCAACCTGTGACGTCACGCTACTTTCAACCTGTGACGTCACGCTACTTTCAACCTGTGACGTCACGCTACTTTCAACCTGTGACGTCACGCTACTTTCAACCTGTGACGTCACGCTACTTTCAAGCTGTGACGTCACGCTACTTTCAACCTGTGACGTCACGCTACTTCCTGTACAGGCAAGGCTTTTTTATCAGCGAGCAAAAGTTGCCAACTTTATCGTCGATTTTCTCTACTAAATCCTTTCAGCAAAAATATGGCAATATCGCCAAATGATCAAGTATGACACATAGAATGGATCTGCTATCCCCGTTTCAATAAGAGAATCTCATTTCAGTAGGACTTTAACATTGTTGGAGGCAACAAACACCAGCAGTTTCATATGCGCATTCACCCAACCCTTCTTTAGTGACAAATAAAATGTTTTTTTTTTCAAATTCAAGACAAAGTTATATGTTTTTGGTAACACTTTAGTAAGGGGAACATATTCTAAGTAACAAAGACTTCATTTAGAGTTATTTGGTTAGGGTTAAGTCCAGGGTTAGAGGGTTAGGGCCAGGGTTAGAGGGTTAGGGTTATAATAAGGCCATGCCGTTAAAGGCATTAATAAGTACTTAATAATGACTAGTTAAGAGCCAATATGTTACTAATTTGCATGTTAATAAGCAACTAATTAATGGTGAATATGTTCCCCATACTAAAGTGTTAGCATGTTTTATTAGTGGTGCACTTGATGAAGCGTGCATGAACATCACCTTGTTCAAACAACAAAATCAACATAAACTCACAACAAATGACACACCTGCAAATCAGTCTGACTTCTGCTGTTGTCGTATCCATAATACGCCGATAGGGAGAAGTTTTTATTTACACGGTGAGTCGGGTGTGTCTTGACCTCCACCGAACCCCTGAGCCCGACTCACCGAACCCTTAGGGTTCAAACCAACCCAGGTTAAGAACCACTGCCCAAGACGTATAAGATTTCATGGGATTTAGCGATTAGCAGTGACAGTAAACGTATAGCATGTTCTATATGTTATAGTTATTTGAATGACTCTTACCATAATATGTGAGGTTAACATAGCAGTTGGTTATTTATGCCTCATATAACGTACACTTATTCAGCCTGTTGTTCACTATTCTTTAGACATTTTAAATTGCCTTTCAAACTGTATAATGCACATGTTCCTCCACTGCACTTAAATGTAGAATATATTTATATTATTCATATATTATATATAATACATTATATTATTTTTTGTTATTATTATTGTCTATTGTGAGTGAACTGTGGTGCTGAATTTCCCCCAGGGATCAATAAAGTATTTTCTATTCTATTCTATTCTAAATATCTATTCTTGCTGTTGGCTTTTATCAAATACATTTCCCCAAAAAATGCGACTTATACTCCAGTGCGACTTATATATGTGTTTTCCCTTCTTTATTATGCACTTTCGGCCGGTGCGACTTATACTCCAGAGCGACTTATACTGCAAAAAATACAGTACATATATTTTTACAAGCATGTTTTGTTGTCCCGTGCAAAGGAGAGGACAGGAGGAGCACACACACATCATGATTCTATTTCAAATGTAAAGTTTCAATTTCAAATGTAAAGTTTCTATTTCAAATGTAAAGTTTCTATTTCAAATGTAAAGTTTCAATTTCAAATGTAAAGTTTCTATTTCAAATGTAAAGTTTCTATTTCAAATGTAAAGTTTCAATTTCAAATGTAAAGTTTCTATTTCAAATGTAAAGTTTCTATTTCAAATGTAAAGTTTCAATTTCAAATGTAAAGTTTCTATTTCAAATGTAAAGTTTCTATTTCAAATGTAAAGTTTCAATTTCAAATGTAAAGTTTCTATTTCAAATGTAAAGTTTCTATTTCAAATGTAAAGTTTCTATTTCAAATGTAAAGTTTCTATTTCAAATGTAAAGTTTCTATTTCAAATGTAAAGTTTCTATTTCAAATGTAAAGTTTCTATTTCAAATGTAAAGTTTCTATTTCAAATGTAAAGTTTCTATTTCAAATGTAAAGTTTCAATTTCAAATGTAAAGTTTCTATTTCAAATGTAAAGTTTCTATTTCAAATGTAAAGTTTCTATTTCAAATGTAAAGTTTCTATTTCAAATGTAAAGTTTCTATTTCAAATGTAAAGTTTCTATTTCAAATGTAAAGTTTCTATTTCAAATGTAAAGATTCAATTTCAAATGTAAAGTTTCTATTTCAAATGTAAAGCTTCTATTTCAAATGTAAAGTTTCTATTTCAAATGTAAAGTTTCTATTTCAAATGTAAAGTTTCTATTTCAAATGTAAAGTTTCAATTTCAAATGTAAAGTTTCTATTTCAAATGTAAAGTTTCTATTTCAAATGTAAAGTTTCTATTTCAAATGTAAAGTTTCTATTTCAAATGTAAAGTTTCTATTTCAAATGTAAAGTTTCTATTTCAAATGTAAAGTTTCTATTTCAAATGTAAAGTTTCTATTTCAAATGTAAAGTTTCTATTTCAAATGTAAAGTTTCTATTTCAAATGTAAAGTTTCTATTTCAAATGTAAAGTTTCTATTTCAAATGTAAAGATTCAATTTCAAATGTAAAGTTTCTATTTCAAATGTAAAGTTTCAATTTCAAATGTAAAGTTTCTATTTCAAATGTAAAGTTTCTATTTCAAATGTAACGTTTCTATTTCAAATGTAAAGTTTCTATTTCAAATGTAAAGTTTCAATTTCAAATGTAAAGTTTCTATTTCAAATGTAAAGTTTCTATTTCAAATATAAAGTTTCTATTTCAAATGTAAAGTTTCTATTTCAAATGTAAAGTTTCTATTTCAAATGTAAAGTTTGTATTTCAAATGTAAAGTTTCTATTTCAAATGTAAAGTTTCAATTTCAAATGTAAAGTTTCAATTTCAAATGTAAAGTTTCTATTTCAAATGTAAAGTTTCAATTTCAAATGTAAAGTTTCTATTTCAAATGTAAAGTTTCTATTTCAAATGTAAAGTTTCTATTTCAAATGTAAAGATTCGATTTCAAATGTAAAGTTTCTATTTCAAATGTAAAGTTTCTATTTCAAATGTAAAGTTTCTATTTCAAATGTAAAGATTCAATTTCAAATGTAAAGTTTCTATTTCAAATGTAAAGCTTCTATTTCAAATGTAAAGTTTCTATTTCAAATGTAAAGTTTCTATTTCAAATGTAAAGTTTCTATTTCAAATGTAAAGTTTCTATTTCAAATGTAAAGTTTCTATTTCAAATGTAAAGTTTCTATTTCAAATGTAAAGTTTCTATTTCAAATGTAAAGTTTCTATTTCAAATGTAAAGTTTCTATTTCAAATGTAAAGTTTCTATTTCAAATGTAAAGTTTCTATTTCAAATGTAAAGTTTCTATTTCAAATGTAAAGTTTCTATTTCAAATGTAAAGATTCAATTTCAAATGTAAAGTTTCTATTTCAAATGTAAAGTTTCAATTTCAAATGTAAAGTTTCTATTTCAAATGTAAAGTTTCTATTTCAAATGTAACGTTTCTATTTCAAATGTAAAGTTTCTATTTCAAATGTAAAGTTTCAATTTCAAATGTAAAGTTTCTATTTCAAATGTAAAGTTTCTATTTCAAATATAAAGTTTCTATTTCAAATGTAAAGTTTCTATTTCAAATGTAAAGTTTCTATTTCAAATGTAAAGTTTGTATTTCAAATGTAAAGTTTCAATTTCAAATGTAAAGTTTCAATTTCAAATGTAAAGTTTCTATTTCAAATGTAAAGTTTCTATTTCAAATGTAAAGTTTCTATTTCAAATGTAAAGTTTCTATTTCAAATGTAAAGTTTGTATTTCAAATGTAAAGTTTCAATTTCAAATGTAAAGATTCAATTTCAAATGTAAAGTTTCTATTTCAAATGTAAAGTTTCAATTTCAAATGTAAAGTTTCTATTTCAAATGTAAAGTTTCTATTTCAAATGTAACGTTTCTATTTCAAATGTAAAGTTTCTATTTCAAATGTAAAGTTTCAATTTCAAATGTAAAGTTTCTATTTCAAATGTAAAGTTTCTATTTCAAATATAAAGTTTCTATTTCAAATGTAAAGTTTCTATTTCAAATGTAAAGTTTCTATTTCAAATGTAAAGTTTGTATTTCAAATGTAAAGTTTCAATTTCAAATGTAAAGTTTCAATTTCAAATGTAAAGTTTCTATTTCAAATGTAAAGTTTCTATTTCAAATGTAAAGTTTCTATTTCAAATGTAAAGTTTCTATTTCAAATGTAAAGTTTGTATTTCAAATGTAAAGTTTCAATTTCAAATGTAAAGTTTCAATTTCAAATGTAAAGTTTCTATTTCAAATGTAAAGTTTCTATTTCAAATGTAAAGTTTCTATTTCAAATGTAAAGTTTCTATTTCAAATGTAAAGGTGCTTCCAGACAAACAAAAAAAGAAAGCAGCGTTTATTGATGATTTATTGAACACGCCCAGTGACATATTTTAGTGTTGAAGTATTTCCTTGTTGAAAAATAAATAATGTTTTTGTTTGTTGAGCAGCGGCTGACATGTTTCACTTGAGGTTGTGTTGTGTGTCTTTGTGTCTCCGCAGGTCCACTTTGCGCTGGAAGCCTTTGCCACAACGCTCGCAGCCGAATGGTTTGAATCCCGTGTGCTTGCGGCTGTGCGTGATGAGGTTGGAGCTCTGGCTGAACGCCTTGCCGCACACCTGGCACCTGTGCGGCTTCTCACCTGCGGAGGACAACAAGGTTAGTGGCATAGACCCAGGCGGCGGTGTGGATGAAACACTTGCCTGTGTGGATGAAACATTTGCCTGTGTGGATGAAACACTTGCCTGTGTGGATGAAACACTTGCCTGTGTGGATGAAACACTTGCCTGTGTGGATGAAACACTTGCCTGTGTGGATGAAACATTTGCCTGTGTGGATGAAACACTTGCCTGTGTGGATGAAGCACTTGCCTGTGTGGATGAAACACTTGCCTGTGTGGATGAAACACTTGCCTGTGTGGATGAAACATTTGCCTGTGTGGATGAAACACTTGCCTGTGTGGATGAAACATTTGCCTGCGTGGATGAAACACTTGCCTGTGTGGATGAAACATTTGCCTGCGTGGATGAAACACTTGCCTGCGTGGATGAAACACTTGCCTGTGTGGATGAAGCACTTGCCTGTGTAGATGAAACACTTGCCTGTGTGGATGAAACACTTGCCTGTGTGGATGAAACACTTGCCTGTGTGGATGAAACACTTGCCGGTGTGGATGAAACACTTGCCTGTGTGGATGAAGCACTTGTCTGTGTGGATGAAACACTTGCCTGTGTGGATGAAACACTTGCCTGTGTGGATGAAACATTTGCCTGTGTGGATGAAACACTTGCCTGTGTGGATGAAACACTTGCCTGTGTGGATGAAACATTTGCCTGTGTGGATGAAACACTTGCCTGTGTGGATGAAACACTTGCCTGTGTGGATGAAACATTTGCCTGTGTGGATGAAACACTTGCCTGTGTGGATGAAACACTTGCCTGTGTGGATGAAACACTTGCCTGTGTGGATGAAACACTTGCCTGTGTGGATGAAACACTTGCCTGTGTGGATGAAACACTTGCCTGTGTGGATGAAACACTTGCCTGTGTGGATGAAGGTGTGCTTCTTCATGTCCGACTTCTGGTGAAACCTCTTGCCGCAGTACTGGCATGGGTATGGCCGCGTGTCCGAGTGGATGAGCAGGTGCGTGGACAGCGTGGATGACCTCTTGAAGCTTTTGCCGCAGATTTTGCAGTCGAAACTTCTCTCCTGTGTGGGTGGGGGGGGGGGGGCAGGGGGGGTGTAGTGACGTCAGCAAGTGGCAATCACCCCACTTTGATCTTTGCATCTAATATTACATGACTAATGTACAAACCCCGTTTCCATATGAGTTGGGAAATGGTGTTAGATGTAAATATAAAGAGAATACAATGATTTGCAAATCCTTTTCAAGCCATATTCAGTTGAATATGCTACAAAGACAACATATTTCATGTTCAAACTCATAAACTGTATTTTTTGTTGCAAATAATAATGAAGTTAGAATGTCATGGCTGCAACACGTGCCAAAGTAGTTGTGAAAGGGCATGTTCACCACTGTGTTACATGGCCTTTCCTTTGAACAACACTCAGTTTTGGTTTGGGAAGTGAGGAGACACATTTTTGAAGTGGAATTCTTTCCCATTCTTGCTTGATGTACAGCTTAAGTTGTTCAACAGTCCGGGGGTCTCCCTTCTCACATTGCAGGTGCCACACATTTTCAATGTCTGGACTACAGGCAGGCCAGTCTAGTACCCGCACTCTTTTACTATGAAGCCACGTTGATGGAACACGTGGCTTGGCATTGTCTTGCTGAAATAAGCAGGGGCGTCCATGGTAACGTTGCTTGGATGGCAACATATGTTGCTCCAAAAGCTGTATGTACCTTTCAGCATTAATGGTGCCTTCACAGATGTGTAAGTTACCCATGTCTTGGCCACTAATACACCCCCATACCATCACACATGCTGCCTTTTACACTTTCACCCTAGAACAATCCAGATGGTTCTTTTCCTCTTTGGTCCGGAGGACACGACGTCCACAGTTTCCAAAAACAATTTGAAATGTGGACTCGTCAGACCACAGAACACTTTTCCACTTTGCATCAGTCCATCTTAGATGAGCTCAGGCCCAGCGAAGCCGACGGCGTTTCTGGGTGTTGTTGATAAACGGTTTTGGCCTTGCATAGGAGAGTTTTAACTTGCACTTACAGATGTAGCGACCAACTGTAGTTACTGACAGTGGCTTTCTGAAGTGTTCCTGTGCCCATGTGGTGATATCCTTTACACACTGATGTTGATGCAGTACAGCCTGAGGGATGGAAGGTCACGGGCTTAGCTGCTTACCTGCAGTGATTTCTCCACATTCTCTTTGATGATATTACGGAGCGTAGATGGTGAAATCCCTCAATTCCTTGCAATAGCTGCTTGAGAAAGGTTGTTCTTAAACTGTTCAACAATTTGCTCAGGCATTTGTTGACAAAGTGGTGACCCTCGCCCCATCCTTGTTTGTGAATGACTGAGCATTTCATGGAATCTACTTTTATACCCAATCATGGCACCCACCTGTTCCCAATTATCCTGTTCACCTGTGGGATGTTCCAAATAAGTGTTTGATGAGCATTCCTCAACTTTATCAGTATTTATTGCCACCTTTCACAACTTCTTTGTCACGTGTTGCTGACATCAAATTATAAAGTTAATGATTATTTGCACAAAAATAAAGTTTATGAGTTTGAACATGAAATATGTTGTCTTTGTAGCATATTCAACTGAATATGGCTTGAAAAGGATTTGCAAATCATTGTATTCTGTTTATATTTACATCTAACACCATTTCCCATCTCATATGGAAACGGGGTTTGTATATAATATTACATGACTAATGTAATTAATATTACATGACTAATGTAATTCATATTACATGACTAATGTAATTAATATTACATGACTAATGTAATTTATATTACATGACTAATGTAATTAATACTACATGACTAATGTAATTAATACTACATGACTAATGTAATTAATATTACATGACTAATGTAATTAATACTACATGACTAATGTAATTAATATTACATGACTAATGTAATTAATATTACATGACTAATGTAATTAATATTACATGACTAATGTAATTTATATTACATGACTAATGTAATTAATACTACATGACTAATGTAATTAATATTACATGACTAATGCATAACTAATGAATGAATGTGTCTTTGTCAGCAGGTAATACCTGTTTGCTTTACAGTTACATTCATAGGAGAAAATGTTACTGTATAATTCTGTCTTTTTACAGCTCATTACTGTAAAACTAAGAATCTAATTCTGCTTCCAGAGTTGCCCGTTTTTTTGTACCGTAAAATCTACAGTCGTGTGTTACTGTGAATGGAGAAACAATACTACTGTTTTTATCTACACTCATTTTTACTACCTTACCATACTGTACAATCTACAGTCCTTGTTACAGTGCATTACTGGAGATAGAAAAACTATACAACTGTATTTATTACAGTAAAATGTGGACTCGTGTTTACAGTGAATTACTGTAAATGGAAAAACTATACAACTGTATTTTTTTTTTTTTACAGATAAAAACGTCTTTTTTAGTGGTAAAATCTTGTTCAGTTTTATTTACCGTCAAATCTACAGTAATGTTACTGTCTATTACTCTAAATAGAAAAATGATATTACTGTTTTTTTAACAGTAAAATCTAAAATACCTTACTATACCGTGAAATCTACAGTCCTTTTTACAGTACATTACTGTAAATGGAAAAACCATACCACTGTTTTGTGACTAAGAACTATGCTAGTTTTTACGGTTTTCCAAAGCAAGGAACAATACCACTGGGCTTTTCTTTACTTTTCAATAAAAACTGTTTTTTATGGTATAGAATTATGGTGTGATTTTACCGTAAAATCTACCATCCCTGTTTTTACAGTGCATTACTGTTAATAGAAAAACAATACCACAGTTTTTTACGGTAATATCTACGCTAATTGTTACAGTACCTTACTTTAAATGGAAAACCATGCAATATGTTATTTTAATGGTAACATCCTGGCGACTGAGCTGCCAGTTTTTTACTGTAAAGTCCTTGTTTTTACAGTGCTTGACTGTAATTAGAAAAACAATTGCATTGTTTTTTTCAGTAAAATTGATGCTCAGTTTTAAAAAACAAACAAACTAGATACCACTGTTTTTTTTTATGGTCAAATCTACATTTGTTTTTTTTTACAGTGCATTACTGTAAATGAAAAAAAAAGTTATTTTAATGGTAAAATCCTGATGACTGTATTGCCACTTTTTTTTTTACTGTTAAATCTGCTGTCTGCGTTTTTACAGTGCATGACTGTAAATAGGACAACAATACCATTTCTTTAACCGTAAAATCTACGCTCAGTTTTACAAAAAAAACATACCTTTGTTTTTTCACGATAAAATGTACATTCATCTTTACAGTTTTACAGAAAAACTATATTGTTTGTTTACAATTAATTCGATTCAGTTTTACAGAAAAACGATACCACTGTTTTTTTTTTACGGTAAAATCTCTGGTCATTTTCACAGTGAATTACTGTAAACGGAAAAACTGTTTTTTATCAAAAAATCTTGGCGTTTTTGTTGTTGTTGTTTTTTACCGTAGAATATGCAGTCGTTCTTACAGTGCATTACTGTAAATAAAAAAAACGATACAACTGTATTTTTTGTTAATCGGTCAAATCATTTTTACAATTTTAAAATTTTTACAATACTTTACTGTAAACGGAAAAACAATACCGCTGTTTTTTGACCGTAAAATCTATGCTCATTTTTACAGTTTTAAAGAAAAATGAACAGTGCCACTTTTTTTTCCCTGTAAAAACTGTTTTATTTATGGTAAAATCTTGGCCACTGAGGTGCCAGTTGTTGTTTTTTTTTTACCATAAAACCTACAGTCATTGTTTTTACAGTGCATTACTGTAAATAAAAAAACAATACAGCTGTTTTGTTTTTTTATGTTGGAATTTACTCTCATTTTTACAGCGCGTTAACAAAATAAAGGTAGCATTGCTTTTTTAATGGTCAAATTTGCCGACTGAGTTCCCAATTTTTTTTTAGGTAAAATTTGCAATCGTTGTTTTCAACGTCCATTACTGTAAATAGAAAAAAAAACATGAAGCTGTTTTTTTAATGATAAAATGTAGTGGTTGTTTTACAGGGAAAACTCTTATTTTTATAGTGATATTACTTTTGTTTTTTTCCCCTTAAAATCTACATGTTTCTCTTAAAGTAAATATTTGTATTGACTGAACAGACAATAATTGTTTGTTTTTCAACATTTTAGTAGATTCATGCAACATATTTATTATGTGTATTTAATTCAACATATTTATTATGTGTATTTAATTCATGCAACATATTCATTATGTGTATTTAATTAAACATATTTATTATGTGTATTTAATTCATGCAACATATTCATTATGTGTATTTAATTCATGCAACATATTTATTATGTGTATTTAATTCAACATATTATGTGTATTTAATGCATGCAACATATTTATTATGTGTATTTAATTCAACATATTATGTGTATTTAATGCATGCAACATATTTATTATGTGTATTTAATTCATGCAACATATTCATTATGTGTATTTAATTCATGCAACATATTTATTATGTGTATTCAATTCAACATATTATGTGTATTTAATGCATGCAACATATTCATTATGTGTATTTAATTCAACATATTTATTATGTGTATTTAATTCATGCAACATATTCATTATGTATATTTAATTCAACATATTTATTATGTGTATTTAATTTATGCAACATATTCATTATGTGTATTTAATTCATGCAACATATTTATTATGTGTATTTAATGCATGCAACATATTCATTATGTGTATTTAATTCAACATATTTATTATGTGTATTTAATTCATGCAACATATTATGTGTATTTAATTCAACATATTTATTATGTGTATTTAATTCATGCAACATATTCATTGTGTATTTAATTCATGCAACATATTTATTATGTGTATTTAATTCATGCAACATATGTGTATTTAATTCATGCAACATATTTAAATATGTGTATTTAATTCATTCAACATATCCATTATGTGTATTTTTTTTTTTTTAAATTTAAAGTTAAAGTAGCAATGATAGTCACACACACACACACTAGATGTGGTGAAATGTGTCCTCTGCATTTGACCCATCCTCTTGTTCACCCCCTGGGAAGTGAAGGGAGCAGTGGGCAGCATTTTTGGTGATTTAACCCCCAATTCCAAGCCTTGATGCTCAGTGCCAAGCAGGGAGGTAATGGCTCCCATTTTTATAGTCTTTGGTATGACTCGGCCGGGGTTTGAACTCACAACCTACCCATCTCAGGGCGGACACTCTAACCACTAGGCTAATTCATGCAACATATTTACCATGTGTATTTAAATTATGCAGCATATTCATTATGTGTATTTAATTCATGCAACATATTTATTATGTGTATTTAATTCAACATATTCATTATGTGTATTTAATTCATGCAACATATTCATTATGTGTATTTAATTCAACATATTTATTATGTGTATTTAATTCATGCAACATATTTATTATGTGTATTTAATTCAACATATTTATTATGTGTATTTAATTCATGCAACATATTCATTATGTGTATTTAATTCATGCAACATATTATGTGTATTTAATTCAACATATTTATTATGTGTATTTAATTCATGCAACATATTTATTATGTGTATTTAATTCAACATTTTTATTATGTGTATTTAATTCATGCAACATATTCATTATGTGTATTTAATTCATGCAACATATTTATTATGTGTATTTAATTTATACAACATATTTATTATGTGTATTTAATTCATGCATTATATTTATTATGAGTATTTAATTCATGCAACATATTCATTATGTGTATTTAATTCACGCAACATATTTATTATGTGTATTTAATTAATGCAATATATTTATTATGTGTATTTAATTCAATATATTAAGTGTATTTAATGTATGCAACATATTCATTATGTGTATTTAATGTATGCAGCATATTTATTTTGTGAATTTAATTCAACATATTTATTATGTGTATTTAATTCATGCAACATATTTATTATGCGTATTTAATTCAACATATTTATTATGTGTATTTAATTCATGCAACATATTCATTATGTGTATTTAATTCATGCAACATTTTTTATTATGTGTATTTAATTCATACAACATATTTATTATGTGTATTTAATTCATGCAACATTTTTATTATGTGTATTTAATTTATACAACATATTTATGTGTATTTAATTCATGCATTATATTTATTATGACTATTTAATTAATGCAACATATTCATTTTTATTATATGTATTTAATTCATGCAACATATTTATTATGTGTATTTAATTCATGCAACATATTTATTATGTATTTAATTCAACATATTTGTTATGTGTCTTTAATTCAACATATTTATTATTTGTATTTAATTCAACATATTTATTATGTGTATATTTAATTCAATATATTTATTATGTGTATATTTAATTCAACATATTTATTATGTGTATTTAATTCAACATGACTATTATGTGTATTTAATTCATGCAACATATTCATTATGTGTATTTAATTCAACATAACTATTATGTGTATTTAATTCAACATAATTATTATGTGTATTTAATTCAACATAATTATTATGTGTATTTAATTCAACATAATTATTATGTGTATTTAATTCAACATAACTATTATGTGTATTTAATTCAACATAACTATTATGTGTAATTAATTCATGCAACATATTTATTATGTGTATTTAATTCAACATAACTATTATGTGTATTTAATTCAACATAACTATTATGTGTATTTAATTGAACATAATTATTATGTGTATTTAATTAACATAACTATTATGTGTATTTAATTCAACATAATTATTATGTGTATTTAATTCAACATAATTATTATGTGTATTTAATTCAACATATTTATTATGTGTATTTAATTCAACATAACTATTATGTGTATTTAATTCAACATAACTATTATGTGTATTTAATTCAACATAACTATTATGTGTATTTAATTCAACATAATTATTATGTGTATTTAATTCAACATAACTATTGTGTGTATTTAATTCAACATAATTATTATGTGTATTTAATTCAACATAACTATTATGTGTATTTAATTCAACATAACTATTATGTGTATTTAATTCAACATAACTATTATGTGTAATTAATTCATGCAACATATTTATTATGTGTATTTAATTCAACATAATTATTATGTGTATTTAATTCAACATAATTATTATGTGTATTTAATTCAACATAACTATTATGTGTATTTAATTCAACATAATTATTATGTGTATGTAATTCAACATAACTATTATGTGTATTTAATTCAACATAATTATTATGTGTATTTAATTGAACATAATTATTATGTGTATTTAATTGAACATAATTATTATGTGTATTTAATTCAACATAATTATTATGTGTATTTAATTCAACATATTTATTATGTGTATTTAATTCAACATAATTATTATGTGTATTTAATTCAACATAAGTATTATGTGTATTTAATTCAACATAATTATTATGTGTATTTAATTCAACATAATTATTATGTGTATTTAATTCAACATAACTATTATGTGTATTTAATTCAACATAATTATTATGTGTATTTAATTCAACATAATTATTATGTGTATTTAATTAAAATAATTATTATGTGTATTTAATTCAACATAATGATTATGTGTATTTAATTCAATATAACTATTATGTGTATTTAATTGAACATAATTATTATGTGTATTTAATTCAACATAATTATTATGTGTATTTAATTCAACATAACTATTATGTGTATTTAATTCAACATAACTATTATGTGTATTTAATTCAACATAATTATTATGTGTATTTAATTCAACACAACTATTATGTGTATTTAATTCAACATAATTATTATGTGTATTTAATTCAACATAATTATTATGTGTATTTAATTCAACATAAGTATTATGTGTATTTAATTCAACATAATTATTATGTGTATTTAATTCAACATAAGTATTATGTGTATTTAATTCAACATAATTATTATGTGTATTTAATTCAACATAACTATTATGTGTATTTAATTCAACATAATTATTATGTGTATTTAATTCAACACAACTATTATGTGTATTTAATTCAACATAATTATTATGTGTATTTAATTCAACATAATTATTATGTGTATTTAATTCAACATAAGTATTATGTGTATTTAATTCAACATAATTATTATGTGTATTTAATTCAACATAATTATTATGTGTATTTAATTCAACATAACTATTATGTGTATTTAATTCAACATAATTATTATGTGTATTTAATTCAACATAATTATTATGTGTATTTAATTCAACATATTTATTATGTGTATTTAATTCAACATAACTATTATGTGTATTTAATTCAACATAACTATTATGTGTATTTAATTCAACATAATTATTATGTGTATTTAATTCAACATAACTATTCTGTGTATTTAATTCAACATAACTATTATGTGTAATTAATTCATGCAACATATTTATTATGTGTATTTAATTCAACATAATTATTATGTGTATTTAATTCAACATAACTATTATGTGTATTTAATTGAACATAATTATTATGTGT